>NC_056725.1:1651598488-1651730988 GCF_019279795.1 Protopterus annectens
CTGTGCGGAATGGGAAAATTTCCATCTTCCGCACTATAGGGCGATCTCTGAGTTGGTATATTTAAGTTACGGGGATGTGGGGGGGATGGAGGCCCCCAGTGGGGGTTGCATGGGGGCTTGCCCCCCTTCTAACAGTTTTAAGGTAAGTGTTTGTTGTGTGTTTTGTGTTTATTTTACATGGTCAGCTTTCCGAAAGTTGATCATATGATATCGGCCATATGAAAGTCGAATTTGTGAAGAGTCAACCATGTAAAGTAGACCTCTATATATATATATATATATATATATATATATATATATATATATATCTATACACACACAAAATAATTTGCATTTGGCATATCGAAGGAAAAACTCGAAACTCAAAAAAAGAGGTCACAATGTCGAGTCTGCTGATCGAATTCAGCAGATTCGACATTGTTTTCTAACACATCACGTGATGCCTATATAGGAGCTCACATAAAGTAAAATCCTATACCTGACATCACATTTTTGCAGGGGGCAAGCCCCCCCCTGCACCCCCCTTATGGGTAGCTGCACCCACTGCACCCCCTGCTAACTGTATATGCCAACTCTGAGATCGCACTACTGTGAGGAAAGGGATGAATTTCCCTAACTGCACTGTATTACAATCTCCATACTGTTCTTCCAATTTATATTATTTTACAGTACTGTGTGTGTATATGCATGTGTGCATATGTGTGTGTATGTGTATGTATATATATAAATATATATATATATATATATATATATATATATATATATATATATATATATATATATATGTGTGTGTGTGTGTGTGTGTGTGTGTGTGTGTGTATGTGTGTGTGTATGTGTGTGACAGACAGAGAGAGCGAGAGAGAGTGTAGTTCTACTCTGAGTTTTTGCAACTGCTAGAAATTAGCAGAAAATCATAGGTTCATAGGTTCTCAGGTGTTTACTAGGCTAATGACCACAAGGCCTTTTTAAGCCTAGTCATGCATCCCAAATACATACATACAATAGATACATAAAATGACCACTACAAGATACACAGTGTGCACCTGCCACAGTTGAGGTATCCCTGTCCTCAAAATTATGCTACGGTTGGCCATCACTCTTTGTGCAAGCAATATACCCTTCCAGTTTATCCAGCTCTGGTATATCTGTGTCTAGGGGGCATATGAGACTGTATTGCCCTCACAATATCAGGTCAATGCTGCACAGTTCATAGTAGCCTCCCACAACCCATATCACATTCTTCCACCTGCACAGTCCTGTTTTGCCACCTCCACCCACACCACTGATGAGTTCATAATTGGTAAAAATATTAGATGATTAGATGTCACCCTGCCAATGTCCTCTGTCTCCGCATTTCATGACTTTCGGTTTCCCATTTCCATTGTGGTATAGACTATCATGTTTCCACATCCGGCAGGTACATGTGAAAATGATGATAGTTCATCTATACCACCTCCCTATCTCTGTAATATAAGTAAAGATTTCTGCTACACAGCATAACTCACTTAAGCACTGCTCATCATAGCTGGATAACACTACATGCATCATTTTCTTATGTGTGACACTCTGCTACCACTGTGTGCATATCAATGCCCATAAATAAGGATTTCATCTAGTTGCTTTATCTGCACTGCCAAATACTCTAGGTGACATCAGCTGGAAGGGTGTTTTGTTGCTGCTTGTCTGCTGGCATCTGTGTTACTCTCTGGGGATATCAAGGATGTTATTGAGGTCTTGGTGCAGCTGGGGGGTCTGGGGAAATCTCCCAGGCCACCTGCTGATGCCAAGTCATGTTGTTTAGCATGTGATTCTACAGACATTTATTTTATTTGTTTATTTATTTTACATTTGTTGACCGGGCTAGTCCAGCTGGATATATGTCCATTTTCAGTGGAGGCCCGGGCAGATAAGCTCCAAACTTGAACATTAAAGTGAAAAATAATAGAAAAATAATAGAAAATCTTGCTAAATACATAAAGTAACAAGATAGATTCAAACATTATAAATTGTGGCATAGTAGTAACATATAAACATACAGTAGTTAGAGAAAACAACAAACAAAAATAAATAATACATTTTTTATAGATAATTAGAAGGAGATGTAAAATCTGTGAATGCAAAAAATGAATAGATTTTGGGTTCTAAAGATGAGGGGTTTAGTCAGGGGTCAAGAAAATAAAGTTAGTCAGGATTTGTACAGGGGCAGAGCCATTGTGTTTTAAGGTAGAGCCTGAGTTTCTTTTTGAAGAGAGGTTTTGAGGGAATAGTAGAAAGTTCAGAGGGAAGCAAGTTCCAATCTTTACCAACAGTGTTAGAGAAAAGAGAATCTCCGGCCCTGTTGTTTGCTTTGTCAATATTTACAAGAAGTTTGTGTGCAGATCTTAGGGACTTTAGGTTATGGTAGGGGTGAATAAGAGTAGATAGTATAGGTGTTTTGTTAGGTCGATAAATAATTTGATGGGCTATGCCTAGTTGATTAAGTTTTAGTTGCTGTTGAAATTCAAGCCAGCCTAGTTGTTTTAGATTAGTACAGTGGTGGGTTCTGTAAGGGTTGCCTGTGGCAAATCTGGCTATGTTGCGGTAGTAGTTTTCTAATTTCAAGATATTCTTTTTTGATAAATTAGTAAATATGGGAGAGGCATAGAGAAGGGGTGAGATAAGGTGGGAGTGGGCTATAGTTGTTCTAGATTCTGGAGTGAGGAAAGGTTTGATTCTGTAAAGAGAGCCTATTTTTTGTTAATAGTTTTCAATGTGATACTTATATGGCTATCGAAGTTAAGGTTGTTGTCAATGGTAATACCAAGTAGTTTGGTAGTAGGATCTTGTGATATAGGTGTGCCATTTTTAGATGTTATAGTAAAGTCTAAATGGGGAGATTTGCTGGAAGGTGTGAAGAGGAGGAGTTTAGTTTTTTTTGGGTTAAGTAGTAGACAGCGTTGGGGAAACCAGTTTTCTACAGAATTAAAGATGTGTTGTGTGAGGGAGTGAAGATCAGATACAGATGTGGCTGAGCAAATTAGTGTAGAATCGTCTGCGTATTGTATGCATGTGGCTTGGGGAACTACTTGGTGAAGGTCATTGATAAATAAAGAAAACAGGAGGGGACCCAGTATGGACCCTTGGGGAACGCCAATGTTGACAGGTAGTTGGGAGGATAGAGTCGAGTTCCAGAGTACTGCTTGTTGTCTGTTATTTAAGTAGGACTTAAACCAGTTTATAGGTTTGGTTTCAAGTGACAAAGATTGAAGAATGTGTATGAGTATGTGGTGGTTGACCATGTCAAAAGCTTTGGATAGGTCTAAAAAAAGTGCAGAGGAAAGGTAGTTGTGGTTACAATTTTTGTTGATTGTGTCTGTAAAGGAGAGTAGGGCAGTGGTGGTACTGTGGGATGGTCTGAAACCGTGTTGGGTATTAGAGAGTAAGTTATTTAGGAGAAGGTGGTCAAGCGGTTGCTTGTGGATACACTTTTCCATTATCTTAGATAAGGGAGAGAGTGGTGCTATAGGGCGGTAGTTAGAGATTTCAGTAGAATTACCACCCTTATGAAGTGGGATAACATGGGAGATTTTCCAAAGTTTAGGGACATATCCCTCAGTGATGGTTCTGTTGATAAGTATAGAAATTGGGTAGGCTATTGATTTGTCTGCTAATTGCAAGTATTCTGCGGGTATTAGGTCTGCAGAGGGAGTACATCGTTTGAGTTTTTTGATAAGGGAAAGAATATAGGATGTTGGGACAGGTTGGAAGTGAAATGGGGGAGGTGGGTTTAAGTTATGGTTAGATATGTTTGTGTTTTTGTTGGGGAGTTGACTGGCTAGGGTTTGAATTGTTTCGGTAAAAAAGGAATTAAAGTCATTTGCAATTTAGTTGGGGTTCCTTATGTCAGAGCCTTGTGGGTTGGGTGTGACAGGTTTACTAGGCTGTAGTAATTGTCTTATGTTTGCCCAGAACGTTTGTGGGTTATTTTGGTAAGTATGCTGAGGTTTCAGGTAAAAGTTTTTTTTATCGTTCATTATAGCTTTTTTGGTCTCATTCCTGAGTTGTTTGAAGTTTTGGTAGTCAGCTGTGTTTTTAGTTAAGCGAGATTTCTTCCAGATTTTATTTCTGAGATTGATTTTTTGCTTGGTTTCTATAGAGAGCCAGGGGGCTGATTTAGTTCTAATTCTAATAGAGCGAGTGGACATATGTTATGTTGTACTGTTGTACTGTGTGCATACTGCAGTGCCTCTCAGGTGTGTTCAGGCAACAGAACATTAACTCCAGCAACCCAAACAGATTTAACCACATCTGATGTTTTCATGTGGATGTTGTTATACTGTTCAACTTCTGCTAATGTCGATAGCTACCCCAGTAGTAAAACAGAAAATAAAGATAAATAATACATTTTCTAAAAGTAAGTAGACGTTACATGTGAGATTAAGAAACACAAATACTTTAGACACAGTGTCTGCACAAACAAAAACAGCCAGAAAGCAATGTCTTCCACTGTCAAAGAATGTATGGGCCAGACTGTTAACATGTACTGCTATCCTGATCTGCAGTGCTCCTAAATGCGCCTACAATGACCATCTGCAGCACTCTTAAATGGATCTACACAGACCATCTGCATCACTCTTAAATAGACCTACACAGACCATCTGCAGCATTCTTAAGTGAACCTACACAGACCATCTGCAGCATTCTTAAATGGGCCTACACAGAACATCTGCTGCACTGTTAAATGGATATACACAGACCTTTTGCAGCACTCTTAAATGGACCTACACAGAACATCTGCTGCACTGTTAAATGGGCCTACACAAACCATCTGCAGCACACTCTAATGAGCCCACAAAGACTATCTTTCAGATGCACAAAGTAAGTTGTCTGAGCATCAAGAAGAGATTTATATGTATATAAAGGTGCAGCATCTGCAGCTACCCTGCAAAAAGCTGTAAGTATTCATGAGAAAGCAGCTACTGTGATTTATTGCAGAAAACAACATTGCAGAATTAGAACATGCACAAATTTACATACATATTACTTAGCCATTAGAAAGCTTTTGTTGAGAACATGCTGAATACAGGTTGTCAGTTGTAGTGATGGACAGAGCACAATATTCTGTCATAATGAGTGGTACATGTATTATCAGAGTAAGTAGAAGGGAATGTAGTGAGTTAGGAAATGAACTTTTAACTGGTATTATTTTACACACTATTCTGTAATAAATTAATCTGGTTTACTAAATACAAAGCTTACTGTGTCTACAGGAAAATAAAAATACTGTGTGTGTGTGTGTGTGTGTGTGTGTGTGTGTGTGTGTGTGTGTGTGTGTGTGTGTGTGTGTGTGTGTGTGTGTGTGTGTGTATCTATATATGTGTATATATGGGTTCCTGTTAGGTCGACGAAAATCCACATTCCCAACTACCAGATCACAGAGACAAGATCACCGACACCACACATCCCCGACAATGGTGAGCAGTGCAGAATGGGATGTATTCCCATTTCCGCAATGTAGTGCGATCTCAGAGTTGGTATATTTAAGTAGAGGTGTGTGTGGGGGGCACAGTTATACAGGTATTTGTTTATTTCTTAAGTGTATTATGGACACGGGAATAGGTTCTGTTTCGTAATACATATACTTACCTTTGTCAGGGATGTGTGGTGTCAGCGATCTCATCTCGGTGATTCGGTCGTCAGGGATGTGGATTTTCATCGATGTAACATGGATCTATATATATATATATCTATATATATATATATATATATATATATGTGTGTGTGTGTATATACATATATATATATATATATATATATATACATATATATATATATATATATATATATATATATATATATATATATATATATCTGTGTATATACATATATATATATATACACACACACACACACACACACACACACACACACACACACACACACACACACACACACACACACACATACACACACACACACACACACACACACACACACACACAAGTCTGTAAGGCAAAAAGCTGGTACAACTGATTGATCGAACATTAACTGACTGGACCAACAAGCTTTTTTTCTGCGTGAAATTTCAGTAGAGTAGGGATATTTAATTTGCCCACTTTTTGCAATCATATACACACACACACTCACACACACACACACACACACACACACACACACACACACACACACACACACACACACACACACAAACACACACACACACAATGCATGGGCTAAGGGTGCAGCAGGGCTTGCCCATGCAAAAAAATGAATTACTTTGTTTTGTTATTTTCAATCAGTTGATGTTCAAGCATTTATGCTTGACCAGTTGCTGTTCAATGTGCTAATGTTTTGATGTATCAATATACATCCATGTATTTATATGCACATATACATATACAGTGGATATAAAAAGTGTACACACCTTTGTCAAAATGCCATTTTTTGTGATATAAAAAAATTAGACCACAATAAATCATTTCAAAAGTTTTCCCACCTTTAATGTGACCTATAACCTGTACCATTCAAATGAAGAACAAACACATCTGTTAGGGGAAAATATGAAATATAAAAAATAAAAAATGTACAATAAGCTGGTTGCATAAGTGTGCACACCCTTAAACTGATACTTTGTTGAAACACTTTTTGATTTAATTACAGCATTCAGTCTTCTTGGGTAGGAAGAAGTTTGAGCATGGCTCATCTTGATTTGGCAATGTTTGCCCACTCTTCCTTGAAAAAGTGCTCCAAATCTGTCAGATAGCAAGGGCATCTGTTGTGCAGAACCCTCTTCAGGTCACCCCACAGATTTTCTATTGGATTTAGGTCTGGGCTCTGGCTGCGCCATTTCTGTCTCACCATAATTCTTGCTGGTTGGGTTCAGAGCTGATCCTCAACGCCAACTTGGCTGAATATAAAAGATTGAGAGCTTCCACTGGCTCGAGGCTGACCCCTATTCCATGATGCTCTGGCCAACATTCCCAGATCTTGTTTGCCGCTCAAGCAATTGAGAAGTGTTCTTGCTGGTTCATTGGCTGAGTATCAGAACTTGTCTATTTTTGTCTAAACGTTTTCCTGTTTGGGTACTTTTATAGCTGTAGTTTTTGTGTATTGTGCATTAGTGATTTAGTTAACCCCTTCCCATCTAAAAGAGTTCCATTTAACTTAGAGGGCTCTCACAGCCCGTTTAAGATAGAGGGGCACTCCCCTTCCTATAACTTTCTCATTAGTTTCCCTTTGTTGTTTTAAGAATCCATTTGAGTTAGAGGATTCTTCCCCTTCTTTGTTAAAAAAAAGGGGATTTTTTTATATATTTAGAGTTTCCTTTGTCGCCTGTTTTTTTGTGTGTGCTTGCTTGTGGTTGTTAAATAGCAGTTATTGTTAGTTTAAGTTTAGTCTTTCTTGACATAATGTCTAAAGATAAGGATAAGAAACCTAAAGAACACAGACAGTCTGGGTTCAAGAAATGTGATAAGTGCACCCAAAAGATGTCTGTCACCGATGGCCATACTAGCTGCATTTACTGCCTCAGTGGGATTCATCTACAGGACTCCTGCACCATTTGCCATGGTTTCTGCAGCAGGGTGCTCCACTAGTGAAAGAATAAATTAATGGCTAGGGGTTTATTGAAAGGGCCTTTTCAGGAGGCTTTAGATATGGCTCAGAGCTCCAAATCATCCTCCCCTTCTTCAACCCAGTCAAAAGCTACAAAAAGACCAGCTTTGACTCGGTTGGCTGAGCCACCTAAAAAGATTGAGACATTGGAACTGAGGGCTCTCAGTTCTGATCAACCTAGCACTTCTGTGGCACCAAAAGTAACCCCGGTGCCGACAGAAGCATCGAGCAGGAGATGGTCCCCTGTTCTGGAGCTGTTCTCTCCAACTTTAAGATTGCCCATTTTGGAAAGGGGCAGATCTCCTTCTGATCCTCCAGGAGTCTATCTGATGAGGATGTGGAATGGGTGTTGAAGAGATTACTTCGAACACCGGCCCTGACAAAAATGTTGTCGTCTCCGGACTTAAGGTTTTGGAGCCATCCCTTTAAATGTGCCCCATTTCAATTTCTCCTTTGATCACCCTAGAGTCTTCTGAGCCAGAGAACTTGGATCCAATAGTAGTGGAACCGTCTGTACCAAGACCCCACTATGGTATCTTCAGTGCCGACATCTGCTCTGACTTCCTCGGCTCTGTCTGATGTCAAGGAGTCTAGGAGCTGACATTTGCCAGTTGGGTCCAGGGAGGGAGTCAGCGCAGACAGTTGTCCGATCTGACTCTACCCCTCAGCGCATCAGATAGGTTGAGATTGGCTCCTACATCAGTTTTGGAGCCACCTGTCCTGCCTCAAAGTTGGCCCTCCATCTCTTTGGAGTGGAGGCCCTCTTCGGAGTGGGACAGGGACACTTTTGAACTGATGGAGAGAGTGCTGTCCCCTCAGATGGCTCTACTCTCGGACCAGTTTCTCATCCCTTCTAGGTGGCAGTGTTGATCTCATCACCTCCGCCCCTCCCCAAGCATAGACACCCAGAGCCTCAGGAAGCCACTGTAGGTGGTGTTGTCTCATCTGAAACTTCTCCAGAGTATCACTCTGAGGAAGTCCCTTGGAAGAGACTGTGCAAGAGGAAGCACATATTCTCTCCCCTGAGTCTGTCACTTCTGATACCGATTTGGATGAGTCTGAAGGGTCCCCAAGGTCCCCCTCTGAGGATGTCTCTTTCACCAACATCCTTGAAATCCTAAAGCAGAGGGGTGGCTGGAAGCCCACCAACCCTTCACAGGATGATTCGGTATACCTGGACGCTTTTGGGTCTCGACCTTCCTCCTCCTGGGTGACTCCTCCGTATGACCAACTTTTAAGTGTGATATCCTGCAAGGCCTGGACTTCACCTGATACAGTGAAACCTGTTCCATGGAGGGCAAATAAATTTATTACTGCCCCCTCGGAAAGAGTTCTTAACAAAAGTTGTCCCTGCAGATGCAATGGTGGTGGCAGCAGTCACCAAGAAGAAGCTAGTGGAGACCTCTTCATCTGTTCATCCTCCTGATAAAGATTCTAGGACTATGGACAGATATGGAAAGTGTGTCTTTTCTTCAGTGGCCTTTACCCTAAGATCACTGAACTCTCACCCATTTTACAAGACTCCAAGGGGATCTCCTCAAAGTGCTCGGAGATACCCTTCTCAGTAGCTATGGGAGTCACTGATAAAGTCTCCTCACAGCTCCCCACCCTCAACTCCATTGTGAATTCCTCCATGATGCTAATTTCTTATGCAGCCAATGGAGCAAGCATGGCAGCAGCTACAGGAATTTCCCTGAGGTGTCATTCCTGGATGCAGCTTTGTAATTTTGCTGAACCCTCCAAGTCTTCCTTCACCAATGCCCCCTTTGATGGTTCTTCTCTTTTTGGACCAAAGGTGAAAGAAAGTCTGACCAGGTGCGAGCAGGAAGGGAAAACCATGTCTGTCATAGGAGTCAGTTTTTCTACCCTATCTGGACCTTATCCCAAAGGTCAAAAAGGTGGAAAGATGTGGTTCTGTAAGTCTCAAAAACATTTCTCTGATGCACATGGTGATTTTTTCCCTCAGTGACAGAATGGGAAATAATAATGGAAGTCGCTGACCTCATGGCAGAGAGTGTCCACCAAATCAGGGTGACAGAGAAACATTCTCTGAGAGGCCCTTCCAGCGGTCCTGAAAGGAAGCCCGACTGTTCTTCCCTGGAGCTGGTCAGGGGTCATTTGGCTCTGTACCTAAACACCTGGCAAGAAATCTCCCAAGATAAATGGGTACAGACAATTATATCCAGAGGCTATTATATAATCTTTTCCACTTCCCCTCCTGTAAATAAGTCCATATCAGATGTTCCACCTGGTCAATGGGACCATGCAACACAAGAGATTCTCATGTTGCTAGAAAAAAGGGTCATCCAACAGTTCCCCGCAGGCCAAACTGAATCCAGAACTTACTCAAGATTCTTTTTAGTTCCCAAAAAGACAGGGGACTGGAGATCCATTCTAGATTTCAGCAAGCTGAACAAATCTGTAAAGAAGTCAAAGTTCTGGATGGCGACACTGCAGTCGATATTTCCGTTTATCAGAAAAGACAATTGGATATTCTCTATAGATTTCCAGGAAGCATTCTACCACATAAAGATGGACAGGCAGTTCAGGAGACACTTGTGCTTTCGGCTGGGAGCCAGTCATTACCAATTCTGAGCCCTGCCCTTTGGTCTCACTACAGACCTAGAATGTTCAACAAATGCATGTCAGTGGTCATGGCTCACTTGAGATGACAGGGATTCCAGGTGTTTCCTTACCTAAATGACTGGCTCCTCACTGCCACCACCAACCATCTACTTCTATGAGCATGGGATGAAGCAATGCTGCTTTGTGCCAGACTAGGCATCACAGTAAACTTAAGAAAATCTGTCTTGTTGCCTTCACATCATATTACATTCTTAGGTGCAGAATTAGATTGAAAAAGCATGATGCCAAAACTGACCCCAGACAGAATACAGTCCCTTCGCCAACATAGCAAGGTTTTGATATCAAAGACAAAGGTTCAGGCCAGATATGTACTACAAGTTCTGGGCACCATGGCGGCTGCCATTCTTCTAGTCCCCCCTAGCATGTCTGCATATGAGGGTTCTACAATGGTTACTCTTTGCCCAGTGGTCAATGCAAGATCTCCCTCTGTCACACCAGATAATTATCACAGAATCATGCAAGAAAGATCTCCTCTGGTGGCTACAGAGAGAGCAACTGTATCAGGGCTGTCCCTTTGTTTTTCCACAGCCTACAGCAGTACTGACCACAGACGCTTCCAGATTGGGTGGGGGCATTATCTGGGAATGACAGTCCAGGGCCTATGGCAAGATCACAAAACCACTTGCACATCAATGTCTTAGAGATGAGAGCAGTGCTTTATGCGTTGCTAGCATTTCAGGACTCTCTACCGATAGGAACGGTTGCAATTCAGACGAACAATATGTCAGTGGTGTGATACATAAACAAGCAGGGAAGAACCAAATCGTACCCACTATGTTGAGAGGCACAACGAGTGTGGCAATGGGTGGTCTCTTCTCAATGTTTTCTGATTGCAATGCACATCCCAAGGAAATCCAATGTGATAGCGGACAAACTCAGCAGAGCTATTCTGTTGCCTCACGAGTGGTCCCTGAAACCAGAGATTGCAGAAGAGATATTCCAGAGGTGGGGCCAGCCTTGCTGCAACCTTTTTGCCACTTCCATGAATGCCAAATGCAGCAGCTACTTTGCCCTTATTCCCCCTCTGGGGAAGTCACCAAGGGATGCATGGTACACGATTGGCCCCAGGACTACTCTATGCCTTTCCCCCATTTCCTCTAATACCCAAAGTACTTCAGAAAGCCAACATGTTGAAAAGCACCATGATCCTCTTTGCACCTTACTGGCCTTGACAGGTTTGGTTCCCCTTTCTCTGGACCCATTTGTTGGAGGAACCATGGATTCTGGACCCAGTTCCAGACCTGTTGACCCACTCATCGGGAGAGTTCTGTCAATCCAAACCCTCAAGTTGACAGCATGGCTGCTCCTGTTCCACACTTAGCCAGGTGTTATTCCTTCTCCCCTGCAGTGCAACACATCCTCGTTTCTTCTCATAAACTGTCCACCAGGAAATTGTATTCCAGTAAATGGAAAAGGTTTTCATACTGGGTCGCTGAACAAAACATAGAACCTTTTACACCCCCTATTACTGCAGTTTTAGAATTTCTTTCCAAACTCTTTGATGAAGGAGCTATCGTGGCTACCATTCGGGTTCAATTGACAGCTATTTCAAATTTTCATACGGGGAAATGGGAATGCCTATTATGTCTCATAAATTATGTAAAGCTTTTCTCAAGGGTACCTTTCTACTCAGACCCCCAATCAGAGAACCCCAAGATCCTTGGGATTTAAGTTTTGTTCTTACTTCCTTAATTTTGCCACCCTTTGAGCCTGCATCATCTTGTGATATGAAGTTTATGTCTTGGAAAACACTTTTCTTAGTAGCCATAACCTCTGCCAGGAGGATATCAGAACTTCAAGCTCTTTCTATTCACCCCCCTTATATTGTTTTTCACAAGAATAGAGTTTCCTTGAGAACTAATCCCTCCTTCCTAACTAAAGTCTGCTCAGAGTATAATCTAAATCAATCTATTGAATTGCCTGTGTTTTTTTCCAAATTATAGCGACAAGGCAGAGTACAAATTGCATCAGTTAGATGTACACAGACAGCTATGCTCCTGCATGCATAGGACAAAAGATCTCAGGAAGTATGACTAGCTCTTTGTATCCTTTTCTGACAAGAGGAAAGGTTTACCAGTATCCAAGGTAACCCTGTCTAAGTGGCTTACTGATTCTATCTCCTTCTCATGCATTAAGAACAATAGGCAGTTACCAGGTAAAATAAGAGGACATTCCACAAGAGCAGTCTCAACATCCTCTGCTTTTCAGGTTAGACTTCCTATTGACTCTATTTGTGCAGCTGCCACATGGGTGAGACCTCATACATTTATTACTCATTACAAAGTAGATGTGGCCTCCTGGATCAGGTCTTCCTTTGGATCCACTGTATTAAATAATCTATTTTCCTGAGCCACCCTAGGATAAAGGAGCTAGGGATGCTGTCCCAACCAGCAAGAATTACAGTGAGATAGGACAACATAACATTAAGAAGTTATGTACTCACCATAAAGTTCCATGTTTGTTGTCCATCTCTCCTACATTCTTGTGTCCCACCCTCCTTCCCCCTCCTGCATTCCTGGAGGAACGGGTGGACAATCTTTATAAATATGTAATATAGTAATGATGATTTGGAGCCTCTGATACCTTCCCTTATTAGACTTAGATACATATTAATTATTTTTTGCATATATCTTTGTATATGACTTACTGTACAGATAGACTAGTCTGTTTTCACCTGCAAACAAGATTGGGGGATGTTGGCCAGAGCGTCATGGGAGAGGGGTCAGCCTCGTGCCAGTGGATTCTCTTGAGATTTTGTATTCAGCCGAGTGGCTCTGAATCCAACCAGCAAGAATGTAGGCGAGATGGACAACAAACATGGAACGTTATGGTGAGTACATAACTTCTTGTTTTCTGTTGGTGAAGCCATTCTTTTGTTGATTTGGATGTATGTTTGGGGTTATTGTTGTGGTGAAAAATGAAATTCCTCTTCATCTTCAGCTTTCTAGAAGATGCCTGAAGGTTTTGGGCCAAAAGCGACTGGTATTTGGAACTGTTCACACTTTCCTCCAGATTGACTAAAGCCCCAGTTCCAGCTGAAGAAAAACAACCCCAAAGCATGATACTGCCACCACCATACTTCACTGTGGGGTTGGTGTTCTTTTGGTTATGCAAACTGTTGTTTTTGTGCCAAATGTACCTTTTAGAATTGTGGCCAAAACATTCAACCTTGGTCTCATCAGACCATAACACATTTTCCCACATGCTTTAGGGAGACTTGTTGTATTGTTTTGCAAATTTTAGCTGGGCCTGGATGTTTTTCTGTGTAAGAAAAGGCTTCCGTCTTGCAACCCTACCCCATAGACCAGACATATGGAGAATACGGGAGATTGTTGTCACATATAGTACACAACCAATACTTGCCAGAAATTCCTGCAGCTCCTTCAGTGTTGCTGTAGGTGTCTTGACAACCTCCCTGACCAGTTTTTATATTGTTTTTCATCAATCTTGGAGGGACGTCTAGTTCTTTGCAACATCACTGTTGTCCCATATTTTCTCCACTTTTTGATGACTGTCTTCACAGTGTTCCATGGTATATCCAATGCTGTGGAAATTTTTTTGTACGCTTCGCCTGATTGATACCTTTCAATAATGAGATCTCTTTGATGCTTTGTAAGCTCTCTGTAAACCATAGCTTTTGCTGTAGCAGGAAACTGAGTAAATATCAGGAAAATGCTACTAGGGCAGCTGAGCTTTATTTGGGGTTAATCAGAGTAGCTTTAATTGATGGCAGGTGTGTACCCAAGAGGACTGAATGCTATAATTAAAGCAAAAGGTGGTTCAACAAATTATTAGTTTAAGGGTTTGCACACTTATGCAATCAGCTTATTTTATGTTTTTTTTTTATTTTTTATATTTTTCCCCTAGCAGATTTGTTTGTTTTTCAATTGACTTGTACAGTTATAGGTCACATTAAAGGTGAGAAAAGTTTTGAAATGATTTATTGTGGTCTCATTTTTTATATGACAAAAACCTGGCATTTTATTAGGGGTGTGTACACTATATATATATATATACATATCTACATACACACACACACACATACATATATATATATATATATATATATATATATATATATATATATATATATATATATATATATATATATATATATATATACACACATATACATATATATATCTATCTATATATATATATATATGTGTGTGTGTGTGTGTGTGTGTATGTGTGTGTGTGTGTGTGTGTGTGTATGTATGTATCAAATCATGAATACCCTATCACATGGGTATGATAAGGAAATAGACTAGCCAGAATGATATGAGGTCTGATACTCTAATATTTTCATCCCAAGCCCAACGTGGAAGGCATTATTGCACATAGGAAAGGGTGTCTGTGTTTCTTGGGTCTATATCAAAATTCCGAAGAGGTACAACACCGAATGTGAAAACAACAAACCCAAAATATCGAATGGTGAAAATAGCGAAGCCCCGGAACATCGAAATCTTACCTAGGGCAAGAGTTCGGTGGGCCGTTCCGTGACTTCGCTGTTTCCTCTGCTGTGGTGCGAGAGTTACGGACCTTAGGGTTAGGGTGCGGTTGAAAGTAAGTGGATAGTTAGTAATGTATGTGTGGTTTAGTGTGGGGTTGGGTATTGTTAAATCTATGTGTGTGGTTTATTTATTTTGGTGTGCTTGTGTCAGGTGTATGTTTCTCGGAACAGCGATTTTTTTTCCCTGGGAAAAAATTCGCTATTCTGAGCATTCAATGTTTTCAATATTCGAAATCCCAGGTTTGAACATATGGTGTTAGTCATTTTGGAATTTTGAATATATGATATAGACCAGTGTTTCACAACTATGTTGACAGCTGTCAAAATAGCTGTCGGACTTTGTTGTCATTTTCTGTTGTGCATTGCATGTTTTTAACAGAGACACCAGCATAGTGTTGTTATTTGATAATAAGTGTTACTAGGAAATAATTCACTATTTGTACCCTGCCTATAGCTACCTAGCATTGGTTCCTAGCTCTAGGTGATCCAGTCATGTTGACAAATGTTGGCAAAATGGTCATGGGTATTTGCCTGTGATAAGTGGGTTGAGGACCTGGCCTATTGCACAGTGGTCAGAGAAAGCTCTAAGGTGAAGAGAGACCAGACTGATGACCTGGAAGTTGACTGGAGAGAAACCACAACTGTTCAATGAATAACTCAGGAATCTAGCACCTCAAAAGGAATAGGAAATAGGTGGAGTTGAAGAAGAATGGCAGAGCATCCAAACAACATGAGTAAGGGCTACAGAACAGATATGCGGTTGGGCCATGTATGGAGTAGTTAGCATTGCCACATATCCATTTTTTCTGGACTATCCAGAAATCAAACTGATTGTCTGGTAGTCCAGAAAACACTGTACAAACTTTCGTATTTTGTTTCAGAAAAAGAAACAGACTATCGAAGTTGGTCAAATCTGTGGATTTACTTTTTTTTTTTTTTATATATATAAAGCATAGTAAATCAACAGAAATAAGGCATCACAAACAGAAAAAGACATTCCCTCTTGGATTATATGACAATGGTGTCATGAAATGGGTGGAACATGGGTGGAATATTGGTGGAGTTATGGGAGGTACAAGCGGTATGGCCTAAATCTGGTTTTAGCCACAACAAAATGTGGCAACCCTAGGAGTAGTGCTTGTTTGACTTGCTGTTTTTGACCTGACTATTGCTGATCGCTGTCTGCATTTGATTTTGGATTGATGTTAATTATGTAAGTTTTGGTTACTTCTATTTTATATCTTTTTTTCTTATATTGCATCTTGTTTTAAGTTTTTTGTTGGCTAGGATCAGGTAGAAAATAATTCTTTTGCAGGCAGTGAATAACATCCAGCTAATTAGTGGATGATTACAAATATTTAGTGTCTTCTATATTTAGCTGTAGTAGTGCTTGTTTGATTTGATATTTTTTGACTAACTATTGCTGATTACACTCTTTGTTTGATGTTTTCCTGTTGTCCTTTTAAACTATGTGCCTTTTGAGTTGCCCTATCCTACTATAAATCTGATTTAGGAAACTCCTCCTATTCCCATCTCATTAGCACATTCTACTGAGCACAACAGCTGGGATGGCCCTGCCCCTTAGTCTCAAACTGGAATTATCTTCTGTGGGCTCCAAACCTATTATTTCACATTAGGAAGATTTGTGGTCTAAACTCTTGCTTCATTACTGACTAGACAATTTTTTTAACTAATAGAGCATCTAGTTTGCACATAGCTGACTGTTGCTTATCAAGTTTTCATTTTATTTTATGTAACATTTACATGGATGGACTGGGACAGAGTCCATTTTTAGCAGAGTTTCAGGGAGAAATGCTCCAGAAGCATGTCTTTCAAATGTGGGAGGAAAGTGGATCATCCAGAGGAAACCCACTCAAACGTAGGGAGGAAACCAGACTCCGCACAGAAGGCAACCCAGATGAGAATCAAACCAAAGTACCTCTTGCTATGAGGTGACAATCCTAACAGCTATACCACTCTGCCTCCTGTTATTTTAAGTGTCTTTGTTCTGATTTAAGCAGTTGAGTTCCAAAGTAGTTATTTTACATTAACAAAGTTTGTAGTCTACACTCAACTTCCTTGTGTTATTGACCTGTTCAATATTTAAATTTCCCTCACTCCTCTGTAGTTTTCAGTAGCCATGGATATGCACTTCCTGGCTTTCTCTGTGGTGAGTTTTGTTGAGATATTTAATTCTGAGGCATTTAAGCAATTGCCTCATGTACACTGGCAACCCACTTATTCTTAATAAAACAGGTAAAGTATGCAAGAGGTATAAATACACTTTAATGCTGGAGACAAAACTTACTCATAAAACCAAAACTAATCATATAGAGGTTGTCAGTGACACTTGCACCATGTCTACTACACAGGATAAAGACCCTACACATAAAATTACCTATACTGATCCACTTACAAGTGACCATCCTAAAACACTAAGACCTCATGTATAGTACAATCAAAGAAAGTGTCCTCAGCCATCATGTAGGCACTCCATTAAAACACCACCTACAGCTACACATAGTACCACTGTATCTGATACCTCTGCTGCTAAACCCTTAAGGCAAACCAGTGCACAGCCAAATTGCCTGGTCATTGGCGATTCTATTGTGAGGTACAATGATGTCCCCCACACCAGATTAAATAAGGAGAGAGTCATGGTTAGCTGCCTTTCTGGGGCTCAGCTCCATCAAGTCACGCAGGCACTCACTGAACCACAGGTACCAGTATGACTCTGTCGTAGTCCATGTTGCTGTCAATGACCAGACACATACCTCCATTGACTGTATGAAGCACGACATGATCAAGCTCATAGATTATGTGTCTCAGGCAGGTATAAGGTTAGCACTGAGCAGTATACCAACTTTTCCAAGGATGATGCCATGTTACCAACAGAAGATTGATTTTACCAATTAGCTTAGTTTCTTGTGTCAGTCCAGGGGGTACAGTATTTAACAGCCCAGGAGGACATGGTTGAGAGACCACGCTGCTTTGCCATGGGTAGTCTATACTTTTCTCCTGTAGGCTTTCACATATTGGCAAAGACTTTTTCAACCCCCATAGTGCCTTTTTTAGGCAATAGCAAACTGATAAACCTACTGACTTTATTGAACCTGTGAAGGAATATCTGAAGGTGGTACTGCTTATTGCTATAAGTCTTAACAAAAAAACTTCATGCTGAAAGCCTTCCTCATGCTGGAGAATGTAAACATCCATGTAGTAGTAAGTCGTGGAGAGTACCCCAGCAATGCAAATTTATAAAGCCTTTGACACCTTTAGACCAGCTACTGCACATGCGGGAACTAAAGGTGGATGTGTCTCAGTCTATATTAAAAATAACCTCACAGCTAGACTAATTAAATGTGTGACCAAATGGAATTCCTGTATGTGCACCATAAATAGGATGTCATATCATATCCTTGCAAATTTTAGGTCCCCTCCTTGTCCCAGGAAATTCATACCACTTGTCTCAGTATACTAGAGTCCCTTACCATTCATCCCAATACAATATTCATTGAGATCTCAACTACCCCTCTATAGACTGTGAATCTTCTAATGCACAAGCCCATCAATTCCAAAACTTTGGTAATACCAGCATTCTTGAACAGTTAGTTCATTCTCCTATCAGAGGTACAGACATCTTTGACCTTGTAATCAAGAACATGGGGCTGATGTTCCTCAACCAATGTAATGTGTTCACTTGTCAGATCTGATCATAAGGCAGTGATACTTGAAATAAAAATTAAATCCTGGGATTCAGTGAGAACAAAAACCTTTAGGAACTATTTCAAGGCTAACCTCTCTCTAATAAGCAATACCTTGGCTAAATTTCAACCACCCCCAAACCCAGTAAACACAATAGCACTTGCTGAGTTATTTACAAAATCTCTGTACAGCCATACTGATAGCTGCATAAAGTGAGCTGTGCCCACTGTTGTTAAGAATAAGACAAACTCAAAAGGCGAGCCACCCTGGTGGAATCATAATATCAATTGATTATACAACAAAAGAAAAAAATCTTGACCAAAAGTACAAGGAATAAAACCATACATACTAAAAGTCCTCAACAGTCAGCCAAGAGGGTTCATTAATACATGAAAGGCTAACGTTGAAGAAAAAAAATAGATTCTTGGGCTTAGGACAACACAAAGGTTTATACACCTATGTCTGTAACCTCAGGGGAAATACACAGCAATGTGCAAAACTTATTGTAAATGGCATTACCCACACTAAACTGTAGGGCTATTGCCAACCGTTTGGCTGACAAATTCAGCTCAAATTTCTCCCCCCTTTCCCCCCACTAGATAGTCCAAGGGAAATACTGCATATAAAAATCCCCTCACCCATTAGTAAACAACAGGTCATCAATGCACTTTCCAAAACCAGAAACACTGCATCGATGTGCCCAGGTAGCACCCCATGATGTTTAATAAATAACATGAAATATGACCTCTCTGGTCCACCTGAATCACTTTTCAGCTGGAGCCTTCAGCCAGGTTTTGTGCTCGAGGAATGGAAGATGGTTACAGTCATTCCCCTGCACAAAGGAGGTCCAGCCAGCAATCCAGGTAACTCTACAGACCCATAAGTTTTACCAGCATCATATGTAAGACTATGGAAAGAATCATCATGGACATGATAAATGAGGACATAGGTAACCTGCAAACTCTGTACCCATTACAGTTTGGTGTTCTTAAAAGAAGATCATGACTATTAAATACGGTTGACTTTTTTGAGATGGTCACCAAAGCACTGGATGAAGGTAGAATTGTGCACACAATTTACCTCGACCTGGCCAAGAAGTTGGATATAATACCTCACACAAGCATTATAGAAAATCTCACTAATTTGGGTATAAACCCTTTTATCACCCACTGGATAGCAAACTGGAGCACTGATAGGACCCAGGAGGTCAAAATACATGAGGCCACCTCCACCAAGAGGTCATTCATAGCAAAGTCCCTCATGTCTCGGTACTGGGCCCACTCCTTTTTGGCATCTGTTTCTCTGAAATGGAAGTAAATGTTGAAGGTTTATGGCTGACTAATTTTGCAGATGACTGTAAGCTGGGGATTATCATTGACTCCCCTGCAGACACTGGCATTCTTCAAGAAGGTCTATCTCTCACTAACAAGTGGAGTCTAAAACATGGTCTTAAACTCACTGCTAAGAAATGCATACTTTTACCCTTTGGGAAGTCAACCATCCCATCTAATTACCATGTTGATAATATACCCCTAACAGTTAACCCAGTGGTCAGGGATCTGGGTACCCACATACACAGTAACCTTACCTTTGACCACCAAATGGCCACAGTGGTGAGAAAATCCTTTTATGTTACACAGCTTATAAGTAAGGGCATGGCATCTAGATCCAAAGATGTTATTATGTCACTGTACTCTGCCCTTATCAGACCAATCACAGAGTACAATGCTATCTTTGGTATGTACCTGACCAGGTATGCGCAGCAACAACAGAAACCTCAGGGGTTCCTTGCAAAAAAAAAGTTGTAACGAACCTGCCATAGTAGAGCCCTTTCCTTCAACTCAGTCTCTTATCTTATAGATTTCTGAGGGGTGATCTATGCCTGGCTAACAAGGGATCTGCAAACCCCATGCTTAGGAATCTCCTACATATTCATAAGTCAAAGAGTACCAGCAGTACAAGGGCTATGGGCCTGAATTTTGTCTGTAACTTAAAACAGAACAAGCTGGAGAGAGAAAGATATGTGTACCAGAGACTGCCTCTCTTATGGAACAGGCTTCCCACCCATGTGAAGCTGAGTTTGTCTATTACCCAGTTTAAGCACAACCAAGACCTGTGGATGGGGAACAGGAAATTAACAGTGGGCCTGGCACCCATGTCCCTTATGGGCAGAGGTAGCTTATAAATGCCTGGCTCTCAATGTCCTATTTGGATACAGGACATCAGTATTCTTTTGGGAATTCCAGGTCATTAGTCTAATAACAATCTATGAATTTATAAAATAAGGTACATAAGGAAAGCTGGTGGTAGAATGCATAAGTCCAAGAAGTCATCAAAATAAAAAAGGAGTTCAGGAAAAAGTGGGAGATAGAAAAGACAGACCAGGCTAGGAAGGAATACTGGTTGTCTAACAAAGAGGTTAAAAGAGGAGTTGCAATAGCAAAGAACAAGGCAACAGAGGCACTTCACCAACTTATGGAAAGTAACTCAGTGGATGGCACAAAAAAACTCTATCAGGTTGCAAGGCAAAGATAAAAAAAGATAGACACCTCTAATAAGGGAAGTCAGCAACAGCCTGCTCACCACCCCACAGGACATTGAAGCAGATCGAAGGAGTACCTCCAGCAGCTTCTAAATGAAGAAAGCCCCACAGACTCTGTACTGCCCCAGACACATCCTATGGTGAGAGAGGGGGAGCCTACAGTAGAAGAAGGAAGAAGAGCACTGAGGAAAATAATGTCAGGAAAAGCAGCAGGCTCAGATGAGGTCACAGCAGATACGATTAAGATGTTGGGTGACAGAGGGGAGAAATGTCTACTGAGGGTACTCATAGCATTATGGAGAGAAAGGGATATCCCAAATGATTGTAGAATAAGCATATTAGTGCCAATGTTCAAGAGCAAAGGGGATATTCACAACTGTGGGTAGTATAGAGGAATCAAACTCCTATCACACTGCCTAAAAGTCCTGGAGAGGGTGATTGATAAATGAGTAAGCAGAGTAGTTGAAGATGCTGATAATTGACATGACACCCTGATCCCATATAGAAAATGCAAAAAATGCTGCTGCTGCTGATGATGATGATGACTGGTTCCTTGGTCATTATCACCCCCACCCCAATTCTTGACAATGCACAAAGTAAATCAAAACAAAAGATCAGCCAGCTTGCCATGACCATCTGCAGGAGTTAGCCAAAAAAAGAGAAGGCAGTAAAACAAATACTGAGCTGTCTTTTTCTGTGGAGTACACTTTCTGTATGTATTTTCACTTGGCTAGAATACCATGCCATCAATGTAGAAGGTGTCTGGAATGCTAGGTTGGGAACAATTATTTATACAGATGGTAAAAATGAGCACTCCAGAGCATAAGCCTTGTGTGAATCAGTTATGTCCAGTGTATTTATTCCTCTGAGAATAGCAGTAACTTTTCCCTGTCCTTTCTCTGAACTACCATTCTGGGGAGAAAAAAAAGAAGTTTCACAGTGGACAGAATATCCTTAACACAAAGTTACAGCAGAGGTTTAAAGGCATGTAAAACCACTATAAAAGTAATTGATGGTTCCTTTTACTGTACACCTGGGCACAGGTGGTGATACAGCTTCTCAGTTGTAATGTTTCCTTCAGTGATCCAGTCCTTACAGTGGGGTAACACTCATTTTGTCATTTTTCAGCACACTAAAACCCCTACAGCTTGTTCATAGGTAAGCCTAGCCAATAAGTTACCCTGGCTTACGCCACACAAGAAAGTTATTTTCCTGTGCCACTGTCAAGCAGAGAAACAGAAGTGATCCCCAGGGTGTATTTCCTATTTCCCATCTACTCATCAAGATTTTTCTTGAAGAGTGCTAATGAAGAACTTTGCTTGACATAGATTTGTAGCCTATTCCAGTGTATGGGAAGTCTCTGAGACAGGAATATATCCCTCCAGCATGCCCTGTTTATTGTGGTGACAAGGTTTAGGTACCTAGAGCATGTAGCTCAGAAGGACTGGGATTCCTTTAGGTGTAGCATGTCCAACAGCTCTGGGTTTGACATAGCTTTATATGTTAGGCAGAGATCACCTTGGAGTAGGCGATATGCTATGGCGTAAAGCTGGAGTTTTTTGAGACAGTCAGTGTAGGGCATTTGTTTGAGGCCAATAATCATCTTTGTGAGGTACTTCTGTGGCCTTTCCAGCTGTTGCAGATGTCTTGTGAGGTACATTCCTAAAGGGGCATTGTTCTCTATAATGGATCTAATGAGTGTCGAGTAGAGGGGAACAATGACTTCTTTTTTCCTGGATGAGAACCCTTTTTTGATGAGGTGTGGCATGTATAAGGACTTCCAGAGTACAGTGGCAATGTGAATATCAAAGGAGAGACTACTGTCCATCTGGATCCCAAGGTCTCTTAGGTTCAAAGGTTCATAGGTTGGTACTAGGCTATCGGCTCTAAGGCCTATGCAAGCCTAGCCATAACAATTTGCTGGATATTTCTTCCCACAGTATTTACTTCTCTGGGCCCCTGTCTAGCAGGGCAACTGAAATGATCTCCGGGGTGGATTTCCTATCTCCCATCCAATCATCAAGCTTCCTTTTGAAGAGGACCAATGAGGCGCTCTGCTTGACATGTATGGGCAGTCTATTCCAGAGTATGGGAGTCTCTGGGTCAGGAACCTGTCCCTCCAGCATGTTTAGTTCATTGTGATGATAAGGTTTAGATCCCTGGAGTGTGTGGCTCTGAGGGATTGGGATTTCTTTAAGTGGAGCATGTCCAACAACTCAGGGTTTGACATGGCCTTGTATGTTAAGCAGAGATCGTCTCCGAGTAGATGATATGCCACAGAGTATAGCTGGAGTTTTTTTAGACGGTCAGCATATGTCATCTGCTTTAGGCCTGTGATTCTTTTAGTGAGGTATTTCTGTGGCCTTTCCAGCTGTTGCAGATGTCCTGAGAGGTACATACCAAATGTGGCATTATACTCTATAATGGGTCTAATGAGGGATGAGTACAGTGGGACAATGACCTCCTTTTTTCTGGATGAAAAGCCCTTAGTGATGAGGTGTGCCACATAGAAGGATTTTCTGACTGTTGTGGCGATGTGGTTATCGAAAGTGAGACCACTGTCCACCTGTGTCCCTAAGTCTCTCATCACACTTTCGATGTTTAGTGTCCTGCCACCTATGTGGTAATTCACGGGTACATGTTTTTTTTTAAAAGGGGATAACTATACATTTCTTGGCATTAATCTTGAGCCCATGGCTCTGGCACCAAGCATCTGTTTCTGTAAGGCCCTTTTGTAGAATATCCACATCATTTGGGTATTCAATAATGGCTCCCAGTTTGCAGTCATCTGCAAACTTTGTTAGCCAGAGTCCCTTAATGTTGGCCTGTACTTCAGAGAAGTAGATGCCGAACAAGAGTGGTCCCAGGACTGAACCCTGAGGTACTTCACTTGTCACTTGTCTGGGGCTGGATTTGGAGTCGGCTACTTTTACAGTCTGGGTACTGTCAGTAAGTCAGTTGGCAACCCATCGAGTGATGTATGGATTTATGCCCAGCTTAGTAAGTTTATCTATGATTCCAGAGTGGGGGATGGTGTTGAAGGCCTTAGCAAGGTCCAGATAGGCTGTGTGAACTGCCTTACTCTCGTCCACAGCTCTGGAGACTGATTTGAAGAAGTCAATCAGATTCAGGAGACAAGATCGGCCCTTCACAAACCCAAACTGGGTGGGGTCCAGTGTTTGAAGGTTGCCAATGTCTTTGTTTATAAGTTCCATGATAATGCGTTTCATGCCTTTGCAGATCAGGCTTGTCAGACTGATGGGACGGTAGTTCCCAGGATCCAAGGCAGATCCTCCCTTGTGGAGCGGGATAACTGTAGCTGTGTGCCACTCAGTGGGCACAAAGCCTGAGGTGAGGCTATGATTAAATATGACACTTAGGTGAGGTACCAGTTCATTTTGTAGTTCATGTAGTACACAGCCTGGGATGTCATCTGGTCCCATGGATGCTGTATTCTTAGCTTTGGAGAGTGCGGCTTCTACCTGTGTGGCCATGATTACTGGAATTTGTTAATCTTTTGGTATTGAGGTGGGACCTTTATGGGGTGAGAGGGGGGTGAAGTTGGCACTAAATTGATCTGCCAGGATATTGGCAATATCCTGGGGATCAGTATATTTAATGCCATTCTGTTGTAGCTCAGAGCAGATCTGAGCATTGCCATTTGGATTCTTGACATAACTATAGAATGCCTTGTGGTTGTCTTTGGAATCTTTGGCAATTTTATTTTCATAACTAGCTTTTGAGGATTTAATGAGGGATCTCAGCTTCTTACTGAGGCTGGTGAGGGAGTTTTTTGCATCCCGGGATTTTCCTCTTTTCTGCAACAGTTTCTTCCTTCTGTTGTATAGTTTGTTAATAGCAGGGGGCCACCAAATTGGCTTCTTTTTTTGGAGAAGAGCATCTTGGTTCTATTTGGGATGGCACGACTCATGCATGAGTGGATGTGCTCATACAGTGCCTTAATGTAGGATTCTGCAGTCGAACTTCCAGATCCCGTCTGCGTGGGTATTGTGAAGTTTGTCACTTCTGACTTCAGTAGCATGAAGTTGGCTTTGGAGAAGTTTTTTAAGGAGGTTTCCTTACTGGGGTGGGTGGGGGTGGGATGTGGTTGTCAAGGGTGATTTGCTTATGGTCAGACCTGACCAATGAGGGGGTGACCACTGGTGTGGAGCATCTATCTCCCATGTTGGTAATGACCAGGTCTAGGATATTGGAGCCCCTGGTGGGACAACAGATTAGTTGATCCAGGGTGTTGGAATTTATGCATTCCAAGAACCGTTGGGAAAAGGAGTTGGTACCCGAGTAGCTTTCCCCAATTAATGGCAGGGTAGTTGAAATCACCCAGTATTAGGGTGTTTGGATGTATCGTAATATTTACCAGAATGTTTAGAAAGGTGTAGTGAGAATTTTGGGGCATGGTGGGGGATCTGTAGCAAGTTACAGTTTGGATTGCAGTCTTACCTAGTGTTAGTTGCACCTGGATAATTTCAGATGCATTGTGTCAGGCAACTAGCCTGGAGGTGTGAATATCCTTGGTGAATATGGACACTCCTCCACCTTTAGTGTTTCGGTCTTGGGTTTGTGGCCGAAAAGTGTGATAAGAATTGTAGCCTGGCATTGCAGGGGTGCTCTCTGGAGCCTTGAACCAGGTCTCAGTTACTGCACAGATATCGATGTTCTCCATTTTTAGGAGTGCCTCGAGGGAGTGCATTTTGAGGTTTAGACTTCTAGCATTGAGTAGCATTACCTTCAGATTTTACATGCTTGTGTCTTTTATGGTGGTGGTTTTATCCTTTGAACCTTGCCTAAAAAAGGCACTATAGGGGTGGAAATAGCTTTAGCCAGTAACCTGAATCCCAGGGGTGACAGGTGCAGACCATCTCTGGCAAAGCATTGTGGTTTGTTGATCATGTCTTCCCAGGCAGACAAATACTGGATCTCCTTTGAATGACACCAGAAACTTAGCCAATTGTTGAAGTCAATCATTTTGTCCTTATACTGTGGTATCATTCTGGGCGAAGGCAGGATGCTACTCAGGGCTAGGGTCATACCTGCCTGGGTCACATGTTCCAAGAGCTCTTCCATGTCTCTTTTCATGTAGTCCAGGGAGGTACATCTCAAGACATTCACTCCAGCATGGACAATGACAGAGTCGTATTTGTACTTGTTGTGGAGTGACTTGAGTGCACATGTTATGTGGCGGATCCTGTCACCCGACAGGCAGCTGACTGTAATTTTCTCCTTGTTCAGCCTGGTGAGTTTGACATCAGTGTGCCTGACTATAGAGTCACCTATGACTAAAATGTTGGGTACATTGTATTGCCTTAGGGACTATTGTTGGGTGGCACATTGGTGTTGTGAGCTATGTGACACTTTGGTTGTGACTGGTGTTTGTTTGCGTTTTGGATTTGGAGGTCCCTGTTGCTTGGGCAGGTAAATGTTAAGGGCCTCTGCATATGTGGGTTTAGTGTTGCTATGTGTGGATGTTGTTGTTGTGGGTTTTAAAGGGCTATGAGTTGCTTGAGGTATAATGCAGGTGTTAACCTTCTCCTCTTGACTGTCTAGCACAATCTTGGCCAGAGAGAGCTTTGCTTCCAGTTTGGCTATGTAAGTGCATTTCTTGCAGGTTGTAGTGTTGGGTGGTAGGAGGAGAGGGTTGTCTGTGTACATGAGGCAATTGCTGCATTGCCCCAGTATGCCCAGATTCACCAGGTGGACAAGAGAAATCACCATAAGCTGACTCTTGGACATGCCTGTTTAGGTGCTTTTTTTGTAAAGTTTAAGAGATGTTTTCCCTTACCTTTGCAAGGTACTTTGCAATTATAGGCTGTTTAGTGCCTATGATTAATTTCTCCTTATTGACAAGGAGTGCTGAGTGCTTGTATCCGTTTTAGGCTTCCTAGTGTTTTCCAGCAGGTTCTAGAGCAAGTGCTAGCCACAGGGGTTCAGATTTTAGTGCTACTACTGAGAAACCAGCTAGTTTAAAGGGAAAATTTAAAGAGCAGACTTTATGGCACCTGGAATAGTTTAACTATAGCCTCGCAGTGCTGCACGATGTGAAAAATGTGCAAACACACACGTTTTTAAGCCAGAAAGTTGAAAGGGATACAAATCAGCCCAAAAAGGCTAATAAAATTAGAATTTCAGAGCTGGAAACCAC
Source organism: Protopterus annectens (assembly GCF_019279795.1). Lineage (NCBI taxonomy): Eukaryota > Metazoa > Chordata > Ceratodontiformes > Protopteridae > Protopterus > Protopterus annectens. The sequence continues at coordinate 1,651,625,648 of NC_056725.1, forward strand.
TCCTCTAGCATTAGATAGGCAGTATAATGTTCACCAGTCCCACTGTAGGCAGTAGGACTTCCCTCTACCACAGCAAGGTCTGGATAGCTCTGAGCACAGAAAATAAAGTCCTGAGACAAGCAAAGCTGAGTGTGGAGTCCTAAACAGTAAATGCAATTAAAACTCTACAAAATTAGCAATTTAAGACTTTTTAAATGAAGCAAGGCAAGTGCACAACTGAAAACTTATTTAAGAGGCAGTAACACAGCAGAATAAGTAGCTAGTTTACACATACAGAGAAGTCAATATATACAGAAAAGCAGCTAAAACACACAAACACTTCAGATGCAGTTCAACCCAGAGCACTTGAGTTGTAGCAATATTAAGGCAATTACAGTTATAATAAATGCTCTAAAATATACTCCATATTTTCAAAATGTTTGAGAAGCACAGTCAAACACAAGCCAATTCAGGCAAAAAAATGTTTTTTTTGAAAGGGAAAAAGGAGAAATAGAAGGCTCAAATGTTCTCTCTGTATTAGGTAGAATGAGCCAATGACAATAGACTGGGAGGAGTGTCCCAGATCAGATTTACATTAGGGGTAGGCAATTGCAAAGCCACCAAGTATAACAGCAAGGCACCAACAGGGAGGGAAGGTGGGGACAATACTAAAGCTATTAGCCTACAGACAGTAAGCACTACAGAAAGCCACAAAATGAACGTTTTTAAACAGATAAAGATTTGTAAAGATACAGAATGCTTTTAACTGCAAACAAATCAGTTACCCATGCAGATTACTTAATATCAATAAAATACACTCAAAAACTAAGCAGGAAGCAATAAAAGTGGTATATATAAATTACTAGAAACAATAATCAGTATAAAAAATAAAAAAAACAGGATACGTATATATCTCAGCTAAGAATTGTAGCCAACACCTCTCATCCACTCTGCTCAGTGTGTATAGACAGAAACCCTCTCAAAGTCAGGACTTAAATACCACATGAACAACTTTTTTTTTTTTTACAAAAACACAAAAGAACCAGACCCCACTAGCCAACAGCCAATTAACACAATCTAGCCAAGGTAAAGAAAGGCTTCAGCTAATTCAAGATGGCCTGTTCATGTGCTTTGAACAATCACTGTATAAACAAACAAGCACAGAGCCAACAATTCTGAACTAGGACAAATACTAAAGCTATTAGCCTACAGACAGTAAACACTACAGAAAGCCACAAAATGAAAGTTTTTAAACAGATAAAGATTGGTAAAGATACAGAATGCTTTTAACTGCAAACAAATCAGTTACCCATGCAGATTAGTTAATATCAATAAAGTGCACTCAAAAAACTAATAAAAGTGCTATATATAAATTGCTAGAAACAATAATCAGTATAAATGATCGGAAAAACAGGATACTTATATATCTCAGCTAAGAGTTGTAGCCAACACCTCGTATCCACTCTGCTCAGTGTGTATAGACAGAAACCAACTGAAAGTTAGGGCTGAAATACCAGAAGAACAACTTTTTTTTTAACAAAAATGCAAAAAATGCAGCCCACACTAGCCATCAGCCAATTAACACTATCTAGCCAAAGTAAAGAAAGGCTTCAGCTAATTCAAGATGGCCTGTTCATGTGCTTTAAACAATCACTGTATAAACAAACAAGCCCACAGCCCGCAAATCTGAACTAGTACAAATTCTAAAGCTATTAGCCTACAGACAGTAAGCACTACAGAAAGCCACAAAAGGACAGTTTTTAAAGAGATAAAGATTTGTAAAGATAGAGAATGCTTTTAACTGCAAACAAATCAATTAACAATGCAGATTACTTAATATCAATAAAATACACTTAAAAACTAAGCAGTTGGCAATACAAGTGCTATACATAAATTGCTAGAAACAATTATCAGTGTAAATAATCGAAAAATACAGGATACTTATATATTTCAGCTAAGAGTTGTAGTCAACACCTCTCATCCACTCTGCTCAGTGTGTATAGACAAAAACCCTCTCAAAGTTAGGGCTTAAATACCAGAAGAACAACTTTATTTTTTTTTTTTTACAAAAACACAAAAGAACCAGCCCACACTAGCCAGCAGCCAATTACCACTATCTAGCCAAGTTAAAGAAATGCTTCAGCTAATTCAATCTGGCCTGTTCACCATACAGATTACTTAATATCAATAAAATACACTCAAAAACTAAGCAGCAGGCAATACAAGTGCTATAAAAAATTGCTAGAAACAATAATCAGTGTAAATAATTGAAAAAAACAAGATATTTATATATATCAGCTAAGAGTTGTAGTCAATACCTCTCATCCACTCTGCTCACTGCGTATAAACAGAAACCCTTTCAAAGTTAGGGCTTAAATACCACAAGAACAATTTTTTTTTTTATTTTACAAAAACAGAAAAGAACCAGCCCCCACTAGCCAGCAGCCAATTAGCACAATCTAGCCAAGGTAAAGAAAGGGTTCAGCTAATTCAAGATGGCCTGCTCATGTGCTTTAAACAATCACTGTATAAGCAAACAAGCCCAGAGCCAACAATTCTGAACTAGGACAAATACTAAAGCTATTAGCGTAAAGACAGTAAGCATGACAGAAAGCCACAAAATTAAAGTTTTTAAACAGATAAAGATTTGTAAAGATACAGAATGCTTTTATCTGCAAACAAATCAGTTACCCATGCAGATTACTTAATATAATAAAATGCACTCAAAAACTAATAAAAGTGCTATATATATATTGCTAACAAACAAGCCCAGAGCCAACAATTCTGAACTAGGACAAATATTAAAGCTATTAGCATACAGACAGTAAGCATTACAGAAAGCCACAAAAGGAAAGTTTTTAAACAGATAAAGATTTTTAAAGATAAAGAATGCTTGTAAATGCAAACAAATCAGTTACCCATGCAGATTACTTAATATCAATAAAATACACTCAAAAACTGAGCAGCTTGTTAAAACAATAAACCTGTTTTGAAAAAAAAAAACTGAGCAGCAGGCAATAAAAGTTCTATATATACATTGCTAGAAACAATAATTAGTATAAATAATCAAAAAGACAGGATAATTATATATCTCAGTTAAGAGTTGTAGCCAAAACCTCTCATCCACTCTGCTCAGTGTGTATAGACAGAAACCCTCTCAAAGTTAGGGCTTAAATACCAGAAGAACAAGTTTTTTTTTTTTTTTACAAAACCACAAAAGAGCCAGCCCACACTAGTCAGCAGCCAATTAACACTATCTAGCCAAGGTAAAGAAAGGCTTCAGCTAATTCAAGATGGCCTGACCATGTGCTTTTGAACAATTACTGTATAAACAAACAAGCCCAGAGCCAACAATTCTGAACTAGGACAAATTCTAAAGCTATTAGCCTACAGACAGTAAGCACTACAGAAAGCCACAAAGTGTAAGTTTTTAAACAGATAAAGATTTGTAAAGATAGAGAATGCTTTTAACTGCAAACAAATCAATTAACAATGCAGATTACTTAATATCAATAAAATACACTCAAAAACTAAGCAGTTGGCAATAAAAGTGCTATACATAAATTGCTAGAAACAATAATCAGTGTAAATAATCGAAAAATACAGGATACTTATATATTTCAGCTAAGAGTTGTAGTCAACACCTGTCATCCACTCTGCTCAGTGTGTATAGACAGAAACCCTCTCAAAGTTAGGGCTTAAATACCAGAAGAACAACTTTATTTTTTTTTTTACAAAAACACAAAAGAACCAGCCCGCACTAGCCAGCAGCCAATTACCACTATCTAGCCAAGTTAAAGAAATCAGCAATTTAAGGGGCCTTTATTGTTTTAACAATCACTGTAAAACAAAAACCCCAGAGAACAAAATTCTACTAGACAAAAAAAACATTCCCCCAAAAAGGGGTAAAACAAAAAAAAATAAAGTTTTAAAAACCAAAAAAAAATTTTTTTAAACAAAAAATCTTTTAAATTAAAAAAAAAAAATAAAATGAGACAATAAAGTGAAAATATAAAAAAAACAATAATCAGTTAATAAAAAAATACTTTATATTCAGAATTTAGAAAACCCTTATCCAGCCATTTTAAAACAAAACCCCTAAAGAGGGCAAATACCAAGAAAATTTTTTTTTTTACAAAAAAAAAAGCCCCACTACCAGGCCTTAAACCAATTAAATAAAAAATTCACTAACAAGAGGCCTTTAGTGCTTTAAAAATGTAAAACAAAAAGAAAAAATTTAACGGGAAAAATATTAAATATTAGCAAGACAGTAACACTCAAAAGCCAAAAAGAAATTTTAAAAGAAAAAGAAAAATAAAAGCTTTTTAAACAAAAGCCCCCCTCAAAGAAAAAAATTAAAAAAAATTCAATAAAAAAAATTTTAAAAACAAAAAAAAAAAAAACCCAGGAATAATGCAAATATAAACCCCCCCAAAGAAACAAAACCCCAAATTTTTAAATAAGAAAAAACTTTTTTTAAAACAAAAGACCCAAATTTTAAAAATAAACCCTTTTTAATAAAAAACTTAAATTGGGGCTTTAAAAAAAAAACAAAAAAAACTACAAAAAACAAATCTTATTCCCAATTTATAAAAACCCAAAAAATTTAATACCAGAAAAACTTTTCCCAAAAAAAAAGAGGAAATAAAACCAAAAAAAAAGGGAAAAATTAAATCTCAGAAAAAAAGGGAAAACAAACCCAAACCCCTCTGTTAAACAAAAACCCCTTCAAACTGGGGCATAAAAAACCCAAAAAAGAAAAACAAAAAAACAAAAACAAACAACCCAGATTAAAAATTAAAAAAAAAATGCAATTTAAATGCTTTAAAAAATTTTAAAAAACAAATTATAACCACAAGGGACAACAATTCTGCTAGGGAAACAAAATTAAAGTTGGGGTTTAAAACCCAGAAGAAAAATTTTTTTACAAAACAAAAAAAGAAACAGAAAAAATTAAAGTAAAAAAAGGCTTACAATAAAGTCCTTTCATTTTAAAATCATTATAAACAAAAACAGCCCAGGCAAAAAACTATAATAAAAATTGTTAAAACAAAAATAAAAACAAAAAAAAATTTTAAAGAAAAAGATTTGTAAAAAAATTTTTTTCCCCGCTCTTTTAAATAAAAAAAACCCCCAAAAAAAATCAAAAAATCAGAAAAAAAATTTTTTTAAAAAAAACAAAAAAAAACAAAAAAATCTTTCCAGGGATAACAAATTCGAGGTTAAAAAGAAACTTTTTAAAAAAAATCCGAGAATTTTAAAAAAAAAACACCAAAAAAATTAAAATAAAAAAAAAAAAAAGGTAATTAAATTTGTGCATTTTTATTGTAAAAAAAACCCCCCCAAAGACAAAACCCAATTTTTTAAAAAAAACAAAAAAAAGCCAGGAAACAAAACCCGAAAGGGGTTTTAATCAAAAAATTTTTTAAAAAAAACAAAAAACAGCCCAAAGGCAAAAAATTTAAAAAAATTAAACCAAAAAAAGGCAATAAAAACCCAAAAAAAATTTTTAAAAAAAAAAAAGGAAAAACAAAAACAAAAACAAATTCTACAGATTTATAAAATACCACCCCATAAGACAAAAAACCCAAAAAAAATTTTAAAAACAAAAAAATTTTTTAAAAAAAAATCTTTTTTAAAAATAAAAACCCCAAAATTGAATGGAATTTAAAACTAAAAAATAAATTAAAAATTTTTAAAAACAAAAAACAAAATAATTGAAAAACCCCCCAGGTAAAAAACTCAAAAAAGGGTTTAGCAAAAAAAACCCCCAAACTGGCCCAGTTTAAAAACAAAAAAATTTTCCCAAAGTTATTTTAAAACAGAAAAAAAAAAAATTTTTTACCCCAAAAAGAAAAACCCCAAATACAAAACCAAAAAATTTTTAAAAAAAAAAAAATAAAAACCCCAAAAAAAAAATTTTCCAAAAAAAAATTCTTTAAAAAATCATTTTAAACAAACAAAAAACAAAAAAATTCGAACGGGAAAATACTAAAGTTAGCCTACAGCAGTGTACAGAAACCCAAAAGTTTTTTAAAAGAAAAAATTTTAAAAAACAGAAATTCTTTACTGAAAAACAATAAAGTCCCTTTTAATTTAAAAAAAAAAATCATAAAAAAAAAAAAAGGGGATAAAATTATTATAAATTGTGAAAAAATTAAATAAATTTAATAAAAAGGGACAAACCCAAAATTTGGGTTAAACCCCCCACTTTAAAAAAAAACCCCCCAAAGAAAGGGCTTAAAAAACCAAAAAAAACCCCACTTTTTTAACAAAACACAAAAAAAAACCAAAGGGCCCATTCAACAAAAATTAAACAAAAGCCAAGAAAGAAAGGAAAAAAAAAATTTTAAAAGATGGCCCCTGTTTTTTTTGAAAATCATTTTTTTTAAAAAAAAAACCAAAAAAACAATTAATAAAACAAAATAAAGAAAATTATAAACAGAAACAAAAAAAAAAAATTTAAAAAATTTTAAACCCAGTAAAAAAAAAATTTCGGGTTTTAAAAAACAAAAGTTTCCCCGGCAATTTTAAAAAAAAAACACCAAAACTTTAACCAAAAAAAAAAGGCCCAAATTAAGGGTTTTAAAACAAAACAGTAAAAAAAAAACCCCAAAGGAAAAAAAAAAAGGGGAAAAAAAAAATTTCTCAAAATAGCCCAAAAACCCCTTAAATTTTAAAAAAAGGGAAAAAAACTTTTTTTTTCAAAACAAATCATTAAAATCAAAAATCAAAAAAAACCACTAAAAATAAACGGGAAAAAAAAAAATGCTATTTAAACAAAATAATGGGTTAAAAAACAAAAAACAATTTTTTTCCAAAAAAGTTTTCAACCCTCTCCCTCATTGTATGGGCAAAATCTAAATTGGGGCAAAAACCCAAAAAAATACAAAAAAAAAAACCCACCCCATGAGCACCAATTCACTCTCCCAAAGGTAAAAAAAGGGCCACTTTCAAGTGGCCTTTTTTCGAACAATTTTAAACAAAAACCCAAACAACAACTAACAAAAAAAAATTTAGCCAAGAAGAAGCCTCAGAAAAAAAAAAAATTTTCAGTTTTTTTAAAATAAAAATGTTTTAACCCAAAAAAACAGACCCCAATTTTAATAGAAAAAATAACTAAAAACTAGCAGAGGAAATAAAAGGCAAATAAATTTAAAACAATAAAGAAAATTTCAAAAACGGAACAAAATTCCAGCAAGTTTTTATCAAATTCCACCCTTTGGGGCCGGGTTGTTATTTAAAACAGAAACTTTTTTCAAAAAAATTTAAAATTAAAAATTTACAAAAAAACAATTTTTTTTTTTAAAAAAAAACAAAAAGAAAATTTTTTGTAAAAAACAAAAACCCCCAATAGATAAAAAAAACCCACAAAAATTTTTAATCCTGTTCAGGGAAATTTTCAATAAAATACACTAAAAAAAAGGCAACAATAAAAGTGCTATATATAAATTGCTAGAAACAAAAATTTAGTTAAATAATCAAAAAAAAGGACTTATATATCTCAGAAGGGTTGGTCAACACCTCTCTCCACCCCCAGTGTGTATAGACAAAAACCCCTTCAAAGTTAGGGAAATAAAAAAACTTTTTTAAAAAAACACAAAAGAACCACCCCCCTACCCAGTTCCCTAAAGGTAAAGCTAATTAAAACCTTTCATGTGTTTTCAAATTAAAACAAACAAGCCCAGAGCCAACAATTCTGAACTAGGAAAAAGACAAAACATAAGCCTACAACGGGCCAAAAAAAAAATGGAAAAAAAAAGAAAAGAACAAACTTTTTTAAACAAATCATTAATGCAAAAAAATTAAAAATAAAATCCAAAAACAATAAAATGTAAAAAAATTGAAAACAAAAATATATAAAAAATTTGAAAAAAAATCTTTTTAACTCGCTAAGGTTTAGCAAACCCTCCCCGTAGGGTTAAACAAAAACCCCCAAATTTTAAAACCAAAAACCCCCTTTTTTTACAAAAAAAAAAACCCAGAAGCCAGCAATTTAAAAATTGCCGGAAAAAAGGCTTACAATTTAAAGATCCCAGGCGAACAATCACTGAAAACAAACAACCCCAGAGAAAAATTCAAAAGGGACAAAAAAAATTTTTAAACAGAAAAGATAAGAAACCAAAAAGGGTTTTAAACAAAAAAAAATTTTTTAAGAATTTTTTAATGCAAAAAATCAACCCAGCAGAATTAATTTAAAAAAAAATCCTAAAACAAAAAGTGTAATAAAAAAACAGAAACTAATCGGGTTAAAAATAAAAAAACGGGAACTTTTTTTCTCGCTAAGGTTTAGCAAACCCTCCCCATTGCCTTTAAGAAAAAACCCCTTCAAAAGGGCAAATACCAGAAGCAATTTTTTTTTACAAAAAAAAAGCCACCATGCCGCAGCCTTAACAATCACCAATAAAAAAGGCCAGCAATTAAAATGGCCTTTCGGCTTTAACTACGATAAAAAAACCCCCAAGCCAAAATTTAAAACAAAAAAGGGACCCAAGAAGAAAAACCAAAAAAAATTTTTCAGATAAAACAAAAAAAAGAATTTTTTAACGCAAAAAATCATTAAAATGCAGAAAAAAATAAATAAAAAATCAAAAACGAACTAAAATTTTAAATTAAATTGTAGAAAAAATTCAAAAAAATTAAAAAAGGATAAAACCCTAAAGTTAGCCCTTTCCACCATTTTTTAACAAAACCCCAAAGGGGGCAAATACCAGAAGCAATTTTTTTTTTACAAAAAAAAAGAAACCAAATCCCGCAGCCTTAACACTTAAAACCAAAAAGGGCCCCAAAAATTCAAGAGGGCCTTTAGTTTTTAAAAATAGAAAAACAAAAACCCCAGAAAAAATTTAAGGGAAAAACAAAAGTACAGAAGTAACCAAAAAAAAAAAAGTTTTAAAACAATTTTAAAATTTTTTAAAAAAAAATCAACAGTTTAAATACAAAAAATACTAAAACCAAAAAAAGTGCAATATAAATTCTAAAACAAAAAAAACCCAAAAAAAGGCTTAATACCAGAAATTTTTTAAAACCCCCCACCACCTGCCAGGGATGACAAAACCCCCAAAATTTAGGGCAAAAATAAAAAAACTTTTTTTTCAAAAAACAACCCCCCCAAAATAAAAACAGCCAAGGAAAAAATTTCAGCAATTTCAAAGGCCTTTAGGTTTTTAACAACATTTTAAAACAAAAAGCCCAAGAAATTTTCTGGAAAATACAAAGCTTTACCCACAACAGTAACCTAAAAAACCCAAAAATAAATTTTAAACAAATTTTTTTGAAAATAAAATGTTTTAATGCAAAAACATTCCCCCATGAATTTATTAAACAATAAAATAACTAAAAACTAAAATAAAATTTTAATAAATTGCTAGAAAATAACAGAAAAATTCAAAAAAGGTTTTAAAATACCAGAAATTTTCAAACCCCACCACCTGCCAGGGATAAAAAACCCCCCAAAGGGGGCAAAAAACCAAAGAACAATTTTTTTTAAAAAAAAAAAAGCCAGCCCCACTACCAGACAATTAAAAATTACCCAAAGGGAAAGAAAGGTTCAGAACAAAGGGTTTATTTTTTGAAAATCATTTTAAAAACAAAAACCCCGGGCCCAACAATTCTAATAAAAAATACTAAAACTACAAAGTCATAAAAACCCAAAAATAAATTTTTTAAAAATAAAAAAAAGATACAAATGCTTTTAATTAAAACAAATCATTCCCTCGTTATTTAAATAAAAAAACCTCAAAAAAAAAAAATTTTTAAAGCAGAAACTAATCAAAAAAAATAAAAAAACAGGAATTAAATTCTATAAATTGTAGCCCCCCTACCCATGTATTTAAAAAAAAAACCCCTCTCAAAGAAAAGGGGAAAAAACTTTTTTCTTTAAAAACCCCCCCAAAAAACAAAAACCAAAAAATTTTTTTTAAAAAAAACAAAACAAAAAAAAAAACGGGATTTCACTAGGGGGAAAGCCATTCATTGTTTTTTAAAAAAACCAAACAAAAACCCCAGAAAAATTTTTTACAAAAACAAAAAAACCCCCCCCAAGCAGATAAAAACCCAATAAAAAAACTAAAAAAGTTTGGGAAATTTAACTTGAAAAAAAACAGAAACAATTCTAATAAAATTTTAAAATTTATACAGCAAAAAGCACAAAAAAAATTTTAAAAAAAAATTTTTAAAAAAATTTTTTTTTAAAAAAAAAACCAGTTAATAATTATTTAATATCAAAAAATCACTCCAAAAATTTTTAAAAAAATAAAAGTTAAAAAAATTTTTAGAAAAAAATTTAAAAAAAAAAAACCCAAAATACCACAAATTAAACACCTACCATTTGGGGTTGTATCAAAAACCCTTTTCAAAGTTACTTAATACCAAAAAAACCCAAAAAAACAAAAAACCCAAAAAGAAAAAATTAAAAAAAATTTAAAGGAAAAAATTCAAACAAGATTTTCTAGATTTTTTCTAAAATCACTCCAGGGAAATAAAAGAAATTTAAATTGCTAAAACAAAATTTTTAAAAAAAAAAAACGGGACATACCAGCAAATTACAACCCCCTTTAAACTCGCTATTGGATCGAAACCCTCTCAAAGTTAGGGCTTAAATACCAGAAGAACAACTTTTTTTTTTTTTACAAAAACATAAAAGAACCAGCCCACACTAGCCATCAGCCAATTAACACTATCTAGCCAAGGTAAAGAAAGGCTTCAGCTAATTCAAGATGGCCTGTTCACCCGTGCAGATTACTTAATATCAATAAAATACACTCAAAACCTAAGAAGCAGACAATAAAAGTGCTATATATAAATTGCTAGAAACAATAATTAGTGTAAATAATCGAAAAAACAGGAGACTTATATATCTCAGCTAAGAGTTGCAGTCAACACCTCTCATCCACTCTGCTCAGTGTGTATAAACAGAAACCCTGTCAAAGTTAGGCTTAAATACCACAAGAACATTTTTTTTTACAAAAACACAAAAGAACCAGCACCCACTAGCCAGCAGCCAATTAACACAATCTAGCCAAGGTAAAGAAGGGCTTCAGCTAATTCAAGATGGCCTGTTCATGTGCTTTGAACAATCACTGTATAAACAAACAAGCCCAGAGCCAACAATTCTGAACTAGGACAAATACTAAAGCGATAAGCCTACAGACAGTAAGCAGTACAGAAAGCCACAAAATGAATTTTTTTAAACAGATAAAGATTTGTAAAGATACAGAATGCTTGTAATTGCAAACAAATCAGTTTCCCATGCAGATTACTTAATATCAATAAAATGCACTCAAAAACTAATAAAAGTGCTATATATAAATTGCTAGAAACAATAACCAGTGTAAATAATTGAAAAAACAGGATACTTATATATCTCAGCTAAGAGTTGTAGCCAACACCTCTCATCCACTCTGCTCAGTGTGTATAGACAGAAACCCTCTCAAAGTTAAGGCTTAAATACCAGAAGAACAACTTTTTTTTTTTTTTTACAAAAACACAAAAGAACAAGCCCCCACTAGCCAGCAGCCAATTTACACGATCTAGGCAAGGTAAAGAAAGGCTTCAGCTAATTCAAGATGGCCTGTTCATGTGCTTTGAACAATCACTGTATAAACAAACAAGGCCAGAGCCAACAATTCTGAACTAGGACAAATACTAAAGTTATTAGCCAACAGACAGAAAGCACTACAGAAAGCCACAAAATGAACGTTTTTAAACAGATAAAGATTTGTAAAGATAAAGAATGCTTGTAAATGCAAACAAATCAGTTACCCGTGCAGATTACTTAATATCAATAAAATACACTCAAAAACTACGCAGCAGGCAATAAAAGTGCTATATATAAATTGCTAGAAACTATAATCAGTGTAAATAATCGAAAAAAACAGGATACTTTTATATTTCAGCTAAGAGTTGCATTCAGCACCTCTCATCCACTCTGCTCAGTGTGTATAGACGGAAACCCTCTCAAAGTTAGGGCTTAAATACCAGAAGAACAACTTTTTTTTTTTTTACAAAAACAAAAAAGAACCAGCCCACACTAGCCAGCAGCCAATTAACACTATCTAGCCAAGGTAAAGAAAGGCTTCAGCTTATTCAAGATGGCCTGTTCATGTGCTTTGAACAATCACTGTATAAACAAACAAGCCCAGAGCCAACAATTCTCAACTAGGACAAACACTAAAGCTGTTAGCCTACAGACAGTAAGTATTACAGAAAGGCAAAAAAACAAAAGTTTTTAAACAGATAAAGATTTCTAAAGATAGATAATGCTTTTAACTACAAACAAATCAGTTACCCGTACAGATTACTTAATCAATAAAACACACTCAGAAACTAAGTAGCAGGCAATAAAAGGGCTATATATAAATTGCTAGAAACAATAATCAGTGTAAATAATCAAAAAAACAGGATACTTATATATCTCAGCTAAGAGTTGTAGTAAACACCTCTCATCCACTCTGCTCAGTGTGTATAGACAGAAACCGTCTCAAAGTTAGGGCTTGAATTCCACAAGAACAACTTTTTTTTTTTATTTTTTTTTTTTACAAAAACACAAAACAACCAACCCACACTAGCAAGCAGCCAATTGACACTACTAAACCAAGGTAAAGAAAGGCTTCAGCTAATTCAAGATGGCCTGTTCATGTGCTTTGAACAATCACTGTATAAACAAACAAGCCCAGAGCCAAAAATTCTGAAGTATGCAAATATTAAAGCTATTAGCTTACAGGCAGTAAGCACCACAGAAAGCCAGAAAATGAAGGTTTTTAAACAGATAAAGATTTGCAAAGATACAGAATGCTTTTATCTGCAAACAAGTCAGTTACCCCTGCAGATTACTTAATATCAATAAAATGCACTCAAAAACTAATAAAAGTGCTATATATAAATTTCTAAAATCAGTATAAATTATCGCAAAAACAGGATACTTATATAACTCAGATAGAAGTTGTAGCCAACACCTCTCATCCACTCTGCTCAGTGTGTATAGACAGAAACCCTCTCAAAGTTAGGGCTTAAATACCAGAAGAACATTTATTTTTTACAAAAACACAAAAGATGCAGCCCCCACTAGCCAGCAGCCAATAGACACAATCAAGCCAAGGTAAAGAAAAGCTTCAGCTAATTCAAGATGGCCTGTTTATGTGCTTTGAACAATCACTGTATAAACAAACAAGCCAGAGCCAACCATTCTGAACTAGGGCAAATACTAAAGCTATTAGCCTACAGACAGTAAGCACTACAGAAAGCCACAAAATGAAAGTTTTTAAACAGATACAGATTTGTAAAGATACAGAATGCTTTTACCTGCAAACAAATCAGTTACCCATGCAGATTACTTAATATCAATAAAATACACTCAAAAACTACGCAGCAGGCAATAAAAGTGTTATATATAAATTGCTAGAAACAATAATCAGTGTAAATAATCGAAAAAACAGGATACTTATATATCTCAGCTAAGAGTTGTATTCAACACCTCTCATCCACTCTGCTCGGTTTGTATAGACAGAAACCCTCTCAAAGTTAGGGCTTAATACCAGAAGAACAACTTTTTTTTTTTACAAAAACACAAAAGAACCAGCCCACACTAGCCAGCAGCCAATTAACACTATCTAGCCAAGGTAAAGAAAGGCTTCAGCAATATGGCCTGTTCATGTGCTTTGAACAATCACTGTATAAACAAACAAGCCCAGAGCTAACAATTCTGAACTAGGACAAATACTAAAGCGATTAGCCTACAGACAGTAAACAGTACAGAAAGCCACAAAATGAAATTTTTTAAACAGATAAAGATTTGCAAAGATACAGAATGCTTGTAATTGCAAAAAAATCAGTTTCCCATGCAGATTACTTAATATCAATAAAATGCACTCAAAAACTAATAAAAGTGCTATATATAAATTGCTAGAAACAATAATCAGTGTAAATAATCGAAAAAACAGGATACTTATATGTCTCAGCTAAGAGTTGTAGCCAACACCTCTCATCCACTCTGCTCAGTGTGTATAGACAGAAACCCTCTCAAAGTTAGGGCTTAAATACCAGAAACAAATCATTTACCTGTGCAGATTACTTAATCAATAAAACACACTCAAAAACTAAGTATCAGGCAATAAAAGTGCTATATATAAATTGCTAGAAACAATAATCAGTGTAAATAATCGAAAAAACAGGATACTTATACATCTCAGCTAAGAGTTGTAGTCAACACCTCTCATCCACTCTGCTCAGTGTGTATAGGCAGAAACCGTCTCAAAGCTAGGGCATAAATACCACAAGAACAACTTTTTTTTTTTTTTTTTTTTACAAAAACACAAAACAACCAACCCACACTAGCCAGCAGTCAATTAACACAATCTAGCCAAGGTAAAGGAAGGCTTCAGCTAATTCAAGATGGCCTGTTCATGTGCTTTGAACAATCACTGTATAAACAAACAAGCCCAGAGCCAACAATTCTGAACTAGGACAAATATTAAAGGTATTAGCCTACAGACAGTAAGCACTACAGAAAGCCACAAAAGGAAAGTTTTTAAACAGATAAAGATTTTTAAAGATAAAGAATGCTTTTAAATGCAAACAAATCAGTTACCCATACAGATTACTTAATATCAATAAAATACACTCAAATACTATGCAACTATGCAGCAGGCAATAAAAGTGCTATATATAAATTGTTAGAAACAATAATCAGTGTAAATAATCGAAAAAACAGGATACTTATATATCTCAGCTAAGATTTGTATTCAACACCTCTCATCCACTCTGCTCAGTGTGTATTTACAGAAACCCTCTCAAAGTTAGGGCTTAAATACCAGAAGAACAACTTTTTTTTTTTTACAAAAACATAAAAGAACCAGCCCACACTAGCCATCAGCCAATTAACACTATCTAGCCAAGGTAAAGAAAGGCTTCAGCTAATTCAAGATGGCCTGTTCACCCGTGCAGATTACTTAATATCAATAAAATACACTCAAAACCTAAGAAGCAGACAATAAAAGTGCTATATATAAATTGCTAGAAACAATAATTAGTGTAAATAATCGAAAAAACAGGAGACATATATCTCAGCTAAGAGTTGCAGTCAACACCTCTCATCCACTCTGCTCAGTGTGTATAAACAGAAACCCTGTCAAAGTTAGGCTTAAATACCACAAGAACATTTTTTTTTACAAAAACACAAAAGAACCAGCACCCACTAGCCAGCAGCCAATTAACACAATCAGCTAAGGTAAAGAAGGGCTTCAGCTAATTCAAGATGGCCTGTTCATGTGCTTTGAACAATCACTGTATAAACAAACAAGCCCAGAGCCAACAATTCTGAACTAGGACAAATACTAAAGCGATAAGCCTACAGACAGTAAGCAGTACAGAAAGCCACAAAATGAATTTTTTTAAACAGATAAAGATTTGTAAAGATACAGAATGCTTGTAATTGCAAACAAATCAGTTTCCCATGCAGATTACTTAATATCAATAAAATGCACTCAAAATCTAATAAAAGTGCTATATATAAATTGCTAGAAACAATAACCAGTGTAAATAATTGAAAAAACAGGATACTTATATATCTCAGCTAAGAGTTGTAGCCAACACCTCTCATCCACTCTGCTCAGTGTGTATAGACAGAAACCCTCTCAAAGTTAAGGCTTAAATACCAGAAGAACAACTTTTTTTTTTTTTAAAAAACACAAAAGAACAAGCCCCCACTAGCCAGCAGCCAATTTACACAATCTAGGCAAGGTAAAGAAAGGCTTCAGCTAATTCAAGATGGCCTGTTCATGTGCTTTGAACAATCACTGTATAAACAAACAAGGCCAGAGCCAACAATTCTGAACTAGGACAAATACTAAAGTTATTAGCCAACAGACAGAAAGCACTACAGAAAGCCACAAAATGAACGTTTTTAAACAGATAAAGATTTGTAAAGATAGAGAATGCTTTTAACTGCAAACAAATCAGTTACCCGTGCAGATTACTTAATATCAATAAAATACACGCAAAAACTAAGCAGCAGGCAATAAAAGTGCTATATATAAATTGCTAGAAACTATAATCAGTGTAAATAATCGAAAAAAACAGGATACTTTTATATTTCAGCTAAGAGTTGCATTCAACACCTCTCATCCACTCTGCTCAGTGTGTATAGACAGAAACCCTCTCAAAGTTAGGGCTTAAATACCAGAAGAACAACTTTTTTTTTTTTTTTTTACAAAAACAAAAAAGAACCAGCCCACACTAGCCAGCAGCCAATTAACACTATCTAGCCAAGGTAAAGAAAGGCTTCAGCTTATTCAAGATGGCCTGTTCATGTGCTTTGAACAATCACTGTATAAACAAACAAGCCCAGAGCCAACAATTCTCAACTAGGACAAACACTAAAGCTGTTAGCCTACAGACAGTAAGTATTACAGAAAGGCAAAAAAACAAAAGTTTTTAAACAGATAAAGATTTCTAAAGATAGATAATGCTTTTAACTACAAACAAATCAGTTACCCGTACAGATTACTTAATCAATAAAACACACTCAGAAACTAAGTATCAGGCAATAAAAGTGCTATATATAAATTGCTAGAAACAATAATGAGTGTAAATAATCAAAAAAACAGGATACTTATACATCTCAGCTAAGAGTTGTAGTCAACACCTCTCATCCACTCTGCTCAGTGTGTATAGGCAGAAACCCTCTCAAAGCTAGGGCATAAATACCACAAGAACAACTTTTTTTTTTTTTTTTTACAAAAACACAAAACAACCAGCCCACACTAGCCAGCAGCCAATTAACACAATCTAGCCAAGGTAAAGAAAGGCTTCAGCTAATTCAAGATGGCCTGTTCATGTGCTTTGAACAATCACTGTATAAACAAACAAGCCCAGAGCCAACAATTCTGAACTAGGACAAATATTAAAGGTATTAGCCTACAGACAGTAAGCACTACAGAAAGCCACAAAAGGAAAGTTTTTAAACAGATAAAGATTTTTAAAGATAAAGAATGCTTTTAAATGCAAACAAATCAGTTACCCATGCAGATTACTTAATATCAATAAAATACACTCAAATACTATGCAACTATGCAGCAGGCAATAAAAGTGCTATATATAAATTGTTAGAAACAATAATCAGTGTAAATAATCGAAAAAACAGGATACTTATATATCTCAGCTAAGAGTTGTATTCAACACCTCTCATCCACTCTGCTCAGTGTGTATTTACAGAAACCCTTTCAAAGTTAGGTCTTAATTACCAGAAGAACAACTTTTTTTTTTTTACAAAAACATAAAAGAACCAGCCCACACTAGCCATCAGCCAATTAACACTATCTAGCCAAGGTAAAGAAAGGCTTCAGCTAATTCAAGATGGCCTGTTCACCCGTGCAGATTACTTAATATCAATAAAATACACGCAAAAACTAAGCAGCAGGCAATAAAAGTGCTATATATAAATTGCTAGAAACTATAATCCATGTAAATAATCGAAAAAACAGGATACTTTTATATCTCAGCTAAGAGTTGTATTCAACACCTCTCATCCACTCTGCTCAGTGTGTATAGACAGAAACCCTCTCAAAGTTAGGGCTTAAATACCAGAAGAACAACTTTTTTTTTTTTTTTACAAAAACAAAAAAGAACCAGCCCACACTAGCCAGCAGCCAATTAACACTATCTAGCCAAGGTAAAGAAAGGCTTCAGCTAATTCAAGATGGCCTGTTCATGTGCTTTGAACAATCACTGTATAAACAAACAAGCAAAGAGCCAACAATTCTCAACTAGGACAAACTCTAAAGCTGTTAGCCTACAGACAGTAAGTATTACAGAAAGGCAAAAAACAAACGTTTTTAAACAGATAAAGATTTGTAAAGATAGAGAATGCTTTTAACTGCAAACAAATCAGTTACCCGTACAGATTACTTAATCAATAAAGCACACTCCGAAACTAAGTAGCAGGCAATAAAAGGGCTATATATAAATTGCTAGAAACAATAATCAGTGTAAATAATCAAAAAAACAGGATACTTATATATCTCAGCTAAGAGTTGTAGTCGACACCTCTCATCCACTCTGCTCAGTGTGTATAGACAGAAACCGTCTCAAAGTTAGGGCTTGAATTCCACAAGAACAACTTTTATTTTTTTTTTTTTTTTTTTTTTTTTTACAAAAACACAAAACAACCAACACACACTAGCAAGCAGCCAATTGACACTACTAAACCAAGGTAAAGAAAGGATTCAGCTAGTTCAAGATGGCCTGTTCATGTGCTTTGAACAATCACTGTATAAACAAACAAGCCCAGAGCCAACAATTCTGAACTATGCAAATATTAAAGCTATTAGCTTACAGACAGTAAGGACCACAGAAAGCCAGAAAATGAAGGTTTTTAAACAGATAAAGATTTGTAAAGATACAGAATGCTTTTATCTGCAAACAAGTCAGTTACCCATGCAGATTACTTAATATCAATAAAATGCACTCAAAAACTAATAAAAGTGCTATATATAAATTTCTAAAATCAGTATAAATTATCGCAAAAACAGGATACTTATATAACTCAGCTAAGAGTTGCAGCCAACACCTCTCATCCACTCTGCTCAGTGTGTACAGACAGAAACCCTCTCAAAGTTAGGGCTTAAATACCAGAAGAACATTTTTTTTTTTTTTACAAAAACACAAAAGAACCAGCCCCCACTAGCCAGCAGCCAATTGACACAATCTAGACAAGGTAAAGAAAAGCTTCAGCTAATTCAAGATGGCCTGTTTATGTGCTTTGAACAATCACTGTATAAACAAACAAGCCCAGAGTCAACCATTCTGGACTAGGACAAATACTAAAGCTATTAGCCTACAGACAGTAAGCACTACAGAAAGCCACAAAATGAACGTTTTTAAACAGATAAAGATTTGTAAAGATACAGAATGCTTTTACCTGCAAACAAATCAGTTACCCATGCAGATTACTTAATATCAATAAAATGCACTCAAAACCTAATAAAAGTGCTATATATAAATTGCTAGAAACAATCAGTGTAAATAATCGAAAAAACAGGATACTTATATGTCTCAGCTAAGAGTTGTAGTCAACACCTCTCATCCACTCTGCTCAGTGTGTATAGACAGAAACCCTCTCAAAGTTAAGGCTTAAATACCAGAAGAAAAACTTTTTTTCTTTACAAAAACACAAAAGAACAAGCCCCCACTAGCCAGCAGTCAATTAACACAATCTAGCCAAGGTAAAGAAAGGCTTCAGCTAATTCAAGATGGCCTGTTCATGTGCTTTGAACAACCACTGTATATACAAACAAGGCCAGAGCCAAAAATTCTGAACTAGGACAAATACTAAAGCTATTAGCCTACAGACAGTAAGCACTACAGAAAGCCACAAAATGAAAGTTTTTAAACATATAAAGATTTGTAAAGATAGAGAATGCTTTTAACTGCAAACAAATCAGTTACCCATGCAGATTACTTAATATCAATAAAATACACGCAAAAACTACGCAGCAGGCAATAAAAGTGCTATATATAAATTGCTAGAAACAATAATCAGTGTAAATAATTGAAATAACAGGATACTTATATATCTCAGCTAAGAGTTGTATTAAACACCTCTCATCCACTCTGCTCAGTGTGTGTATAGACAGAAACCCTCTCAATGTTAGGGCATAAATACCACAAGAACAACTTTTTTTTTTTTTTTTACAAAAACACAAAAGAACCAGCCCCCACTAGCCAGCAGCCAATTAACACAATCTAGCCAAGGTAAAGAAAGGCTTCAGCTAATTCAAGATGGTCTGTTCATGTGCTTTGAACAATCACTGTATAAACAAACAAGGCCAGAACCAACAATTCTGAACTAGGACAAATACTAAAGCTATTAGCCTACAGACAGTAAGCACTACAGAAAACCACAAAATGAAAGTTTTTAAACAGATAAAGATTTGTAAAGATAGAGAATGCTTTTAACTGCAAACAAATCAGTTACCCATGCAGATTACTTAATATCAATAAAATGCACTCAAAAACTACGCAGCAGGCAATAAAAGTGCTATATATATAAATTGCTAGAAACAATAATCAGTGTAAATAATCGAAATAAGAGGATACTTATATATCTCAGCTAAGAGTTATATTAAACACCTTTCATCCACTCTGCTCAGTGTGTATAGACAGAAACCCTCTCAATGTTAGGGCATAAATACCACAAGAACAACTTTTTTACTTTTTTTTTTTTACAAAAACACAAAAGAACCAGCCCCCACTAGCCAGCAGCCATTTAACACAATCTAGCCAAGGTAATGAAAGGCTTCAGCTAATTCAAGATGGCTTGTTTATGTGCTTTGAACAATCACTGTATAAACAAACAAGCCCAGAGCCAACAATTCTGAACTAGGACAAATACAAAAGCTATTAGCCTACATACAGTAAGCACTACAGAAAGCCACAAAGTGAACGTTTTTAAACAGATCAAGATTTGTAAAGATACAGAATGCTTTTAACTGCAAACAAATCAGTTATCCATGTAGATAACTTAATATCAATAAAATACACTCAACAACTGAGCAGCAGGCAATACAAGTGCTATATATAAATTGCTAGAAACAATAATCTGTTTAAATAATCAAAAAAACAGGATACTTATATATCTCAGGTAGGAGTTGTAGTCAACACCTCTCATCCACTCTGCTCACTGTGTATAGACAGAAACCCTCTCAAAGTTAGGGCTTGAATACCACAAGAACAACTTTTTTTTTTTTACAAAAACACAAAACAACCAGCCCACACTAGCAAGCAGCCAATTCACACTATCTAGCCAAGGTAAAGAAAGGCTTCAGCTAATTCAAGATGGCCTGTTCATGTGCTTTGAACAATCACTGTATAAACAAACAAGCCCAGAGCCAACAATTCTGAACTATGCAAATACTAAAGCTATTAGCCTACAGACAGTAAGCACCACAGAAAATCACAAAATTAAAGTTTTTAAACAGATAAAGATTTGCAAAGATACAGAATGCTTTTACCTGCAAGCAAATCAGTTACTCGTGCAGATTACTTAATATCAATAAAATCCACTCAAAAACTAAGCAGCAGGCAATAAAAGTACTATACATAAATTGCTAGAAACAATAATCAGTATAAATAATAAAAAAAGCAGGAAACTTATATATATATCAGCTAATAGTTGTTCTCAACACCTCTCATCCACTCTGCTCAATGTGTATAGACAGAAACCCTCTCAAAGTTAGGACTTAAATACCAGAAGAACAACTTTTTTTTTACAAAAACACAAAAGAACCAGCCCCCACTAGCAAGCAGTCAATTAACACAATCTAGTCAAGGTAAAGAAAGGCTTCAGCTAATTCAGGATTGGCTGGTCATGTGCTTTGAACAATCACTGTATAAACAAATAAGCCCAGAGCCAACAATTCTGAACTAGGACAAATACTAAAGCTATTAGCCTAGAGACAGTAAGCACTACAGAAACCAACAAAATGATAGTTTTTAAACAGATAAAGATTTGTAAAGATACAAAATGCTTTTAACTGCAAACAAATCAGTTACCCATGCAGGTTACTTAATATCAATAAAATAAACTCAAAAACTAAGCAGCAGGCAATAAAAGTGCTATGTATAAATTGCTAGAAACAATAATCAGTGTAAATAATCAAAAAACAAGGATACTTATATATCTCAGCTAAGAGTTGGAGTCAACACCTCTCATTCACTCTGCTCAGTGTGTATAGACAGAAAACCTCTCAAAGTTAGGGCTTAAATACCACAAGAACAACTTTTTTTTGTTTTACAAATACACAAAAGAACCAGCCCCCACTAGCCAGCAACCAATTGACACAATCTAGCCAAGGTAAAGAAAGGCTTCAGCTAATTCAAGATGGCCTGTTCATGTGCTTTGAACAATCACTGTATAAACAAACAAGCCCAGAGCTGACAATTCTGAACTAGGACAAACACTGAAGCTATTAGACTACAAACAGTAAGCACTACAGAAATCCACAAAATGAAAGTTTTTAAACAGATAATGATTTATAAAGATACAGAATGCTTTTAACTGCAAACAAATCAGTTACCTATGCAGATTACTTAATATCAATAAAATACACTCACAAACTAAGCAGCAGGCAATAAAAGTGCTATATATAAATTGCTAGAAACAACAATCAGTATAAATAATCGAAAAAACTGGATACTTATATATCTCAGCTAGGAGTTGTAGCAAACACCTCTCATCCACTCTGCTCAGTGTGTATAGACAGAAACCCTTTCAAAGTTATGGGTTAAATACCAGAAGAACAACTTTCTTTTTTTACTAAAACACAAAAGAACCAGCCTCCACTAGCCAGCAGCCAATTAACACAATCTAGCCAAGGTAAAGAAAGGCTTCAGCTAATTCAAGATGGCCTGTTCATGTGCTTTGAACAATCACTGTATAAACAAACAAACAATGCCAGAGCCAACAATTTTGAACTAGGACACATACTAAAGCTATTAGCCTAGAGACATTAAGCACTACAGAAAGCCACAAAATGATAGTTTTTAAACAGATAAAGATTTGTAAAGATACAGAATGCTTTTAACTGCAAACAAATCAGTTACCCATGCAGGTTACTTAATATCAATAAAATACACTCAAAAACTAAGCAGCAGGCAATAAAAGTGCTATATATAAATTGCTAGAAACAATAATCAGTATAAATAATCGAAAAAACAGGATACTTATACTTTTCAGCAAAGAGTTGTAGTCAACACCTCTCATCCACTCTGCTCAGTGTGTATAGACAGAAACCCTCTCAAAGTTAGGACTTAAACACCAGAAGAGCAACTTTTTTTTTATTATTTTTACAAAAACAAAAAATAACCAGCCCCCACTAGCCAGCAGCCAATTAACACAATGTAGCCAAGGTAAAGAAAGGCTTCAGCTAATTCAAGATGGCCTGTTCATGTGCTTTGAACAATCACTGTATAAACAAACAAGCCCAGAGCCGACAATTCTGAACTAGGACAAACACTAAAGCTATTAGCCTACAGACAGTAAGCACTACAGAAATCCTCAAAATGAAAGTTTTTAAACAGATAAAGATTTATAAAGATACAGAATGCTTTTACCAGCAAACAAATCATTTACCCATGAAGATTACTTAATATCAATAAAATATACTCAAAAACTATGCAGCAGGCAATAAAAGTGCTATATATAAATTGCTAGAAACAACAATCAGTATAAATAATAGAAAAAACAGGATACTTATATATCTCAGCTAAGAGTTGTAGTCAACACCTCTCATCCACTCTGCTCAGTGTGTATAGACAGAAACCCTCTCAAAGTTAGGACTTAAACACCAGAAGAGCAACTTTTTTTTTTATTATTTTTACAAAAACACAAAAGAACCAGCCCCCACTAGCCAGCAGCCAATTAACACAGTCTAGCCAAAGTAAAGAAAGGCTTCAGCTAATTCAGGATGGCATGTTCATGTGCTTTGAACAATCACTGTATAAACAAACAAGCCCAGAGCCCACAATTCTGAACCAGGACAAATACTAAAACTATTAGCCTACAGGCAATAAGCACTACAGAAAGCCACAAAATGAAAGTTTTTAAACAGATAAAGATTTATAAAGATACAGAATGCTTTTACCAGCAAACAAATCATTTACCCATGCAGATTACTTAATATCAATAAAATATACTCAAAAACTATGCAGCAGGCAATAAAAGTGCTATATATAAATTGCAAGAAACAATAATCAGTATAAATAATCGAAAAAATAGGATACTTATATATCTCAGCTAAGAGTTGTAGTCAACACATCTCATCCACTCTGCTCAGTGTGTATAGGACTCTTTTGCAATCTGTGATACAGTTTTACAAACTTTCAGTAATTCTATTTTATTTTGATTTTCACGTAAAAAAAGTGGGTGAAGATATTGTGCAGATGCAGATTGACAGATTCCTTCTAAAAAGGGACATGTAATCTTCATTGGATTGTTCATCTGATTTAAGCTTTCCATGCAAGTAATTTGTAAAACCATCTCTGTTGTTGCAACATTCGCCCACTCACATACATGTAACTGTATTTACTCTGTAACCTAGCGGTCTTTCCACATAGCTAACAATGTCCCAGTGTAGTCTGCTGCTTTTATTCCCATTTGATAAGGGGTTTACATCAGCAAACTCAATCAGCCTCACTAACCCTATAAGTAATTGTATTCATTTTAAACAGGCTACTTGCATTTGATGAAATTAGAAACTATAGTTATTTTGCTTGCGTCAATTAAAACTTTTGTTTTATGTGATTCCACATATGTCTTTGATGCAATTAGATGGCAGTACTCATTTGTCTTATATGAATTAGAGCTTTGGGTTAAGTCTATTGTGCAGGACTCATGTGGGAACTGTACTTTAATGTCAGTCATCACTTGTGATCTGAACATCTGTATTATTGTTCTCTTTTCTCAATTCATTGTGTGATTAGTAGAGTAAGGCAAGTTCTATGTTGCTTTTTCAGTGATTTAACTAGCAGATTAATAGATGTGCCATTCTGTTTCTAATGTAACATTTGAGATTTGGCCATTGTATGCTGATTTCCTACACAACTAGAGTTTAACTACACTGAGAAATATGTTGTATCCTCCTGTTACTGCCTTTTTTTTGTCCTAAATTTACTGGTATTCTACTCTGTGTAATTTCTGTCCAGTATGTATTCCTCTGTGAAGAACGGTAAATGTGCTCAACCCCACCTGTCTCTTCTCAGAACTGACATTCTGAAAAAGCCTATATCTCCATTTTTTGCATGCCTCCAGTTCACACATATAGCTCCTTATGGCATCCAGACCATTTTTTGGATTATCTTCCTTAACTCAGTTACTACTAATAATAGACTGTATTAGAAAGGACATGTAGTTATCGACAAAATGACACCAAGATTTTTAATCTATGATGTGTTACAGCAGAGAAATTAACTGTCACTTATTATTCATATTTTCATATTTGTGTTCATATTTTCATTCCTGAGAGCCCTACATGATATTGAGGGGTATGGTGTGATATGCCATGATGGGAGACATGAACATTCACTGTCCATGTCCTTTTATACCACATTGTACCTGATATATTGCAGTCATTTGTTAGAAATTATGAAAATAAATAATATTTCCATATGTACTTAATACTTCAGAAAACAAGTGACTTACAAAGTGTCACATGACACCAGGTTGCATTGTAAATTATATATATATATATATATATATATATATATATATATATATATATATATAGATATATCTTATGCAATATCTATTGTTATTTATATTGTCAATTATACAAATAAAGATATGCTTCATATTTCTGTAAATACCTTAATAAACGTGCAATGTTAGAGGAGTTTCTTTTTATATGAAAGCTTATGTCTGGCTAACATACACTATATAACTA
This sequence comes from Protopterus annectens, assembly GCF_019279795.1. Lineage (NCBI taxonomy): Eukaryota > Metazoa > Chordata > Ceratodontiformes > Protopteridae > Protopterus > Protopterus annectens. The sequence continues at coordinate 1,651,651,063 of NC_056725.1, forward strand.
GTCTGTACAGTTTCCAAGATATGTCAATTTGTTTATGAAAGTATAGCAAATATGTAATTTTGGCTTTGTATGCACTGTAATATAATATATATGGGAAGACTATGAATTTACTGACTATTATTTCTGCAGAGAATGCTTCTTACTGATAACATTGCTGTTTGTTCAGTTTTAATAGCCTTTATAATTCACAAAATATTTACATTTGTTTATCTAATGCTTTTTAAGTTTATTTTTCAGAAAATGCTTTGGAATGCAAGATGGGTGTAGACAGCTAGAGGTGTGACATTCCACAACACTTAGGTGTTAGTTTGTTAAAACATGTAATGCCATTGTAAATGCAATGGATGGTTCTTTCAGCTGTACATCTGAGCATGGAGAGTGGCATTTCTTGCCATTTCTAACCCCCCCCCACCAATGAGACAGTCTTTCTATGTGGTAAGTTTCATGTAACTCTTTACTGTTTGTAGAACACTAAAAAAAACTGCTCTCTCCTTCTTCCTCTCTCTTCTATGCACCCACACGCATGACCTCAACTTGGTCTGTGACATCAATAGGACTTGTTGGCGGGACACATTTGTGTCCCAGAGTCCCCCCCTTCTATGGAATACATGCTCTCTCCACATCAAGCAGAGTACCTCATTAACCCTTTTTAGTGCAACCTAGATAACTGGATGGGGAACAGAAAATACACCCCTGGGATTCTACCTGTGTCCCTGCTAGACAGGGGCATCGGAAGCTGACTTGTCAGAACATGGGCTAAATTCTCAACTAGGCATGTAAGAGCCTCACGGCCAATAGCCTCATACCTTCTATTATCCTGTAGTTTTCAAAAGTTTCTCTTCTAAGACCCATGTGTAGACTAAATTGACAGAGACTGTTTCAGTACAGCCAATGCTTTACACCTGCCTACTAATTCCTAACCACCCCAGAGATTCACAAATGTATTCCAAGTCCTCCACACCCCCTTTTGTGCAGCCTTCAAATCCTCTTAAAGGCATATACCAAAACAATTAAAACACACGCTGCAGCATTCAGCGTAATAATCCAGTTGTACTATCAAATTCCACTGCTCCTTCTAGCTCGTCATCATTATTACTTTTTAATATTACAAACCAAGCAGACTAGCCTTACATTTCAAAACATACTTATTTTACATTTATTTTATAAAAGACTGGCAAAACTTCATAGCTCATTGTCAGAAATACGTAAAAATCATATACAGTTTGTCATAACCATTTCCCTCCCTTCAGTCAACTCTCATGCAACCAAACATAAATGCATCGTTGATCTCCCACTAGGGAGGTCATTAGCCCATTACAACATCAAGGAAATAATTATTCATAAACATCAGTTCCTATAACCATGACATGATTACCGACATCCACAAATTCTCATCTGCTAGTACACCCACCTCAGCTGGTACCACTCACATCTTCTCCAGTCATCGCCCAGCCAAAAAAATCATGACTATCTTGAAGACAAATGGTCCTCTTTAAGTTCTTTCCTGTTTGTACTCTACTGATGTTGTTAAGAAACAGTGTGCACAACCCAGCACCAGTCACCACAACTGAGGCCCATACCTTTCCCTTCTCCCCCCAGACCTCTCTCAAATGCTACTTTCTATTAATGCAGACAACATCAACAACAAACTAAAATGTCTGGGCACCTTTTTTAATATCCCACTCCTTAGCACTGTTGCTATCACAGAATCCTTGATAAAATGATTCTACTCTACTCATACACTTTGAGATCCTTGGATACAAGTTAAATCATAGATCAGCAACTAGAATGGCAGAGGTAATCTTGATCTTTTTCAAATCATTCTTGTCCTACAGTTACAGTTACAAACTGACCACTGTAAAAGATATGACACCAACTGGTTAGATCTTAAAATCTCACTGTATACCACATTAGACCTAAACTTAGCAGTTACTTACCTCTTCCCTTCGACTACTCATTCAAAAACATAATGAGTGCTTCCTCCAACTTCTCACACAAAGGCATGATGCGTACTCAAATCCATTAGTATAGCAATCCTTCCAACAAAAGCATGAGCATTTATTTATTTATTGTCTGTTGACTAGGTTAATTCCAGTAAGCAAGTAACCTTTATTCAGAGGAGACCCAAGCTGTTATCCATACTACCAAGAGAAATTTCAACAGTGCATCAGGTAACCTGCACTACTCTTTTTGGTAAGTGCCACAGGTGTCTTACATTCACCTGAGCTACCACCAACTCAAGCAGGTAGCATACCAGTTTAACATTTCATCTAAAGGGCATCACACATTCAATGGTGCAGCATCACTCTACTGTTGCATTGCAGTGTCAGTAATCTGAAATGTAATCTGATCACCTGAGATGGGAATAGAACACACAGTCTTCTGATCTTCCAACATCAAAGGCAATTAGGATACCTTTTGAGCACTGACACTGATACTAACATCATGGAATGTTTCAACAATAACCTGCTAGTCTACAGGAGCCTAAGCACATATGGCTGGTTGACTGATGTAGACCTGCACCAAATCATTACAGAAATCATTTATCCCAAGCTCATTTCTGATAAGCATACCCTTCTATACTTAGTAGTAGCTAATAGCCCACACCATGTTACTGATATTACCATTCTTACCCTCATTAAGTGACCACTGCCCAACTCTTTTTAAAATTCAATGATCGATAAACCATCGCTACACCAACATAATATGTTTTGGGCCTAAAACCAGAATGCACATTACCAAATTGGATATATTACTCATTCACTCAATTAGACTGGTCACCAAATTTTCAACACAAAAGACCAAGACATATCACCCCTGACACTTACAGCCCTACTGCAAACACTGGAAATAATTGCTTCCCTTAAGTCTTTATTAAAACTAAGTGATGAAACCTGGATACCATGGAAACAGCCCAACACATCAAAGCTAAGAAAACATTTGTTGAACCTTTATAAATTATTTGTTAATAGTTCTACTACAAAGAGAAAGGCAAGTATGTGTTTTCACCATGTCCTCATTTATTGGCTGATGACAATAAGTACATAAGTATCAATTTGCAAAGTCTCTCCACTTAAACTACTCACCAGGTTAAAAAAACTTTGATAAAATTGCTTAATATTGAGTGCATTGTTTGCAGTGATTTTAGTATCAAATTAGCAAGTATATTTTTCTATAATTATTTCACTATAATTAGTTTATTGGTTCTTGCTGGTGGCAGAGGAAGGTTTTCAGCTTAGTTATTTTGTATTGCAATTTAAATACCCACTAGCAAGTCCCCAATGACATTATTTGAAAACTAAACTCCAAGCAATTATAGTAACCCCTGCCCCCAGAGTCATCCTTTTCAGTGTTATGGGCTAGCAATCCTTACAACTTATCGAGACAGCTGAATTTAGATGGCTATTTTGAGACAGTGTAAGAAATGTCTCATGCTCTCTGACTATCATCTATTACTCAAAAAGCATAACACAATGTGTAAGAGATGTACATATATAATATCCTTGGAGGAAAAATATCACACGCAATAAACTCGGACACCAAAATCTTCAGCAGTACACCACACGTCACACCTGTCAAAGACAATTACAATTCACATAATCCATTAAATGCTGAGGTTCTAAAGATTAACTTGCCAAACTGGCTAAGTGACAGAACCCACAGGGTCAGAGTTGCTGGAGCCATGTCAGACTCAAAGCCTGTCACAAGTGGTGTCCCACAGGGCTCAGTCCTGGGTCCACTCTTGTTCGGCATCTACTTTTCTGAAGTACAAGCAAACACAGGAGGGTTATGGCTGACAAAGTTTGCAGATGACTGCAAACTGGGCGCCATAGTCGAAAACACATCTGACACAGATATCCTTCAGAAGGGCCTCACAGAAACGGATAACTGGTGCCAGAGCCATGGCCTAAAGTTAAATGCCAAGAAATGCATAGTCATACCCTTCGGGAAAAACAAGGTTACCCCTAGCTACCATATAGGTGGCAATCCACTGAGCACAGAAGAAGTCATCAGGGATCTGGGGACCCAGGTTGACAGTAGCCTTTCGTTTGACACTCATGTTGCTAAAGTAGTTAGGAAAACCTTCTACATTGCCCACCTGATCATGAAGGGATTCACATCTAGATCAAGGGAGGTCATCGCCCCCCTGTACTCATCATTCATTAGACCTATGATTGAGTACAATGCCCCATTCGGAATGTATCTGACCAGACACCTGCAGCAGCTGGAAAGGCCCCAAAAGTTCCTCACCAAAAGGATAAAGGGTCTCAAAAATATGTCTTATGCTGCCCGACTGAAAGAACTCCAGCTCTATTCAGTCTCATACCGCTTGCTCAGAGGTGACCTGTGCCTGACATATAAGGCCATGTCAAACCCTGATTTGATGAATATGCTTCACCTCAAAAAATTTAGATCCCACAGTACCACAAGGGCGGGAGACTTAAACCTTGACACGGTTATTAATAGAACATGCTGGAGGGACAGATTCATCACCCAGAGACTCCCTATGCTGTGGAACAAAATCCCGGTACATGTGAGGCAGAGCACCTCGCTGGCCTTGTTCAAGAGGAATCTTGACCAATGGATGGGGGATCGCAGATATACCCCAGGGATTACTTCAGTGTCACTGCTTGACAGAGGCACAACAAAATAATAGGCATAGTTTTATTCAAACTAAAGGGGTGGCGAAAGCCAAATAACTATGGGCTAGGCTTATAAATGCCCTTGGGCAGATAGCCTAGTATGAACCTATGAACCTATGAACCTATGAAAACCTCAAAACAAATTAAGCCTACTTCCTCACATAGCACAAGGAGTCCCAAAGTCACAGATGCTGAGTCTGTAAGGTAGGCCTCAATCCAACCAAACATTCTTGTTATAGGTGACTCAACTGTAAGACATACAGAAGTACATCTTACCAGACTGAGCAAGGAAAGATTGATAGTTGCTTGTCTGGTGCCAGGATCCTTCCCTAGGACTTGACCCATTTGTTTGGGATTTGGGAACTTATGTGGACAAAAACATAACTGTTGAGCAACACGAGTCTGATGTTGTAAGAAAGTCCTTCTAAATTGCACAGGTTATAAACAAAGGGATGTGTAAATCTAGGGATGTCATTGTTCCCCTTTACTCAGCCCTCATTAAGACAGTCATTGAATATTACGCCCCCTTTAGCATGTATCTGTCCAAACACATGCAACAACTGGAGCACCTTACTGAAAGGATACAAGACCTACAGAACTTGTCCTACATGGACTAATTCCAAACCCTGTTACTATACTCAGCATACCTCTCAATTGTCCAAATGTTTACAGAATGTCCAGATTTTTGCCTCATATTTTTGGTCTGTTACTAATAAAATTGGTGGTTTTCTGGCAAATCATCGAGGATTGAAGTCACTAAATAATAATCATGACAGACATTTCAGTTTCAGACTTTGCATCCTTCAGAGAATATATAAAAATGCAAAACCTGTTATTCTAACAACTTTCTAAATTTATAGGAGCAGTATTTAAAATCTGTCCCTATTTTTGAGCATCTGTACCCCCACTATTTTTGGCTTTGTCCAGATTTATTGTGCTGAGAGCTTGAGAGGTATGATACTCAGTATCCTATAGACTAAGAGGTGATCTGTGCCTAGCATACAAGGCATCTTCTGACCCATTACTGATAGATTTACTGCACATCACCAAGTCAAATGGCATAAGAGATAGTTGGTCTATGGATTTTAGCCTCTTCTGCAACATCAGCAGAATGGTTTGGAAGGAGAGGTATATTTGTCAAGGGATACTGCTGGACTGAAACAGACTCCCCATCCACATTAAAAAAAAAAGTTTATTCATGTCCATTTTCAACCACAACTTAACTCTATAGATGGGAAACAGAAAAATATATCCTAGGACTGCCCACTGTACCACTAATGGACAGATACAGCTCCTAAATGCTTTAATCCATGCATGGGTCCCCTTAAATTATCTATAGTATGATCCCAGTTATTCTTATTAGGGATAATATTTAATTATCAACCATGGGATGGGTAAGGCCAATCTACAACCAATTAAAATAGGTTATTTTGAGCAGAAAAAAAAACTGGCTAGGCTTAAAATGGCCAGCAAAGGCAGCTAGTCTAGTACTTACTTATGAACCTATGATCTACCCATAAAAGTATTGAGGAACACCTATGAACCTAAGGGACAAAATGCTATTTTCTTCTGGGGTAATCAACCCCCCTTTTCCTGCTCTCTCTCTCCTCCTCTTCTCTATCTCAACCTCATCAACTCTTCTCATCAAAGCAAATGAAATGAAGGAAAATAAAAACAGAACTTCCAGTCTACCAAAATATGGTCTCCGTGGCTGAGATCACCTCCACCCATGGTTTATAATAGCCTTTGCCAAATACCCCCCCCCCCCATTAAAGCCATATTCAACCTCTGCAGAAATATATTCTCCAGTACTTGAAAAACGATAAACATAAGTAATACATTCCAAAACTAATAACCTACTCTGCTTTTCAAACTTTCGTGTCCATTTCTGTAATTCTTGCTGTAGTAGATGTCTTTCAGAAGCTGGCCTATAGTCACCTCTCAGCTTATATTGCTGATCAACACTGCCGTTTCCCTTACCAGCAGTGTAGTAAGATCATATGGGTTCAGTGAATAAATATTCAAACACAGGAATGGGCTCTTCAGCCAGTTTGTACTGATTTGCCACTAATTTGCTAGAAAAACCACAATTTTATGATAAACAGACCCAAAATACAAAGCACAAATCAGGACATTCTGCAAAAATCATGTACAATTCAGAGGTAGTCCATGCCATACATCTCATCCTCTTAGAGCAAGAAATCTGAACAGAACCTACTGGTAAGCAGTTACCAACTGCTCCAGACAGTACAAGTTTTCTTTCTACAACGATCGTTCACTGTGGATATTGTAGAAATGAACCACAATGAACAATCGCTCTAAAAACTAAGTTATTAATGAACAGAATAGTGTCAAAGAAGGGAAAGAACCTCTTAGAGCAAGAAATCCAGACAATGCCTGAAATAAAGGGTGAACCAACCACAATGAGCAATCGCTCCAAAAAATGAAGTATTAATTCATGGAGTAGATAGTAAACAAGGTAGGAACAGTACCATACCTCTCAGTCTCTTAAAGCAAGAAATGCCTAAAATAAAGCTTACAATGATCCTTCATTGTGGCTACTGTAGAAATAAACCACACTGAATGAGCACACTAAAAACTAAATTATCATTGTAGTGATTATTTGCAAAGCAGTGAAGGAACCCTGCCATACCTCACAGCATCTAAGAGAAATCAGGACTTTTTAAATACTGATCTTGCAAACTTAGAAAGTTGATAGAATAACAGGTTTTGCATAAGTTTACCACTAATACAAAAAACGGACCAAAAATATTAGACAAAAAATTGAACAGTCTGAGACACGACCATAAAACCAAGCTGCAGTTGAGACTGGGGGACAAAAAAGGATTGGGATTGAAACTATACAGGACATTGAAAAGAAAAAGGATGCTGCTTAAACAAGCTTAAACTATTCCTGGCTCCGCAATGTCTACTCTTCACTTTTTCCCTTAGAACTGCTCTAAATCTCAAATTAAGCACTCTATTCTCATTCTAAAGCCTTGCACTTGCTCGTATAAGTAATCTCATAGGTAAACACAAATTAAAGCACTACATCCTCTTATACTCCTTCAAAGCACTTGCTCCCTGTTGGTTCTTTCTGATAAGTCAATAAGTAGTTCCCTATATTATTCAGGCATGTCCAAAGGTCAGTTTCGAGTTTACTCTCCAGTCCAGCTGGTGAATCTGGGAATCTTGAGGCAATGTTACAACTGCCTTATGTATACAGACCACCCTCTCCTCCTCCCAACAAGCTCAAATATATGTGAGAGATGCAACTGTATAGCCAAACTGGAGGCTAAGCTCTCTCAACCCAGTACTGGCACAGCCTGTCAGGAGGAGAAGGTAACCACACACACCACAAATCCAGTCTCACATAGACCTATCGCATCAGCAAACCAAACACATAAACACACAAAAACATACTCAGAGGCTCTAAATAAAAATCTGCCTAAGCAGCAGAGACCTCCAAAGCAGAAATCCAAGCAACACCTACCATGAAACAATATCCACGTAGCACATAGCTCACAAAGTCAGTGTGCCACACAGTCACAGCCTTTAAGGCTAAACAACACACCTAATACACTTGTAATAAGTGACTCTATTGTCAGACACACTGACGTCCCACTCACCAGGCTGAACAAGGAGAAGGTCACTGTAAGCTGCCTGTCGAGTGCCAGGATCCACCACATAACACAAGCACTCAGATCACTCCAAGGCAAGTACAAGTATGACTCCGTCATTGTCCATGCTGGTGTGAATGACCTGAGACATACCTCCCTGGACTACATGAAAAAAGACGTACAGGAGCTCTTTGATCATGTAGCCCAGGTTGGTATGACCCTGATCTTGAGTAGCATCTTACCCTTACCAAGAATGATGCCACAGTATAAAGACAAAATGTTCAATTTTTAACAACTGGCTAAAGTATTGGTGTCATTCAAAGGGGATCCAGTGTCTGTCAGCCTGGGATGACATGCTCGACAAGCCACATTGCTTCACTAGGGACGGCTTGTACCTGTCACCCCTGGGTTTTCAAATACTGGCTAAGGTTCTTGCTTTCCCCCATAGTGCCTTTTTTAGGCAAGGCACAAAAGACAAACCCACCCCCATAGACAACACAAAGAAAAAAAAACTAAGGGTAATGCTGCTCAACGCCAGAAGTCTAAACCTCAAGATGCACGCACTCGAGACTCTTCTCAGTATGGAGAATATCGATATCTGTGTAGTAACAAAAACCTGGTTCAAGGCTCACGAGAGCACCCCAGCACTACCAGGCTATACTTCATACCATGCTTTCCAGCCCCAAAACTCGGACTGAACCACAAAAGTAGGGGGACTATCCATATTTATCAAAGATACCCACACCTCCAGGCTAGTGGCACTGCATGAAGCTTCGGAGACCATCCGTGTGCAACTAACAGTGGGCAAAACTGCCTTTCAGTTTGTAGCCTGCTACAGACCACCCTCCAAAACACAGGAACCTCACTTGGCTTTCCTGAGAACACTGGAGAATATGAAGGTCTCTCCAAACACTATTTTATTGGGTGACTTCAAATACCCAAACATTGATTGGGAAAACTACTCAAGCCCAAATACTCTCGCCCAACGGTTCCTAGAATGTATAAACTCAAATGCTATGGAACAACTGGTCACCACTCCCACAAGAGGGGAAAACATACTGGATCTGGTCATCACCAACATGGGTCTCTATGTTCCACACCAGAGGTATACCCATAATTGGTAAGATCAGACCATAAACAAATCTCACTGGACATCCATATACCATCCCCACCCATAGCCAAGGAAACCACGGTGAAGAACTTCTCAAAAGCAAACTTCACACTTTTCAAAACTGAGGTGGAATCCTTCAAAGCCCCCAGGCCAGTGGACAATATGGCCCAAAAAGCAGAATCCTTTACAAAAGCATTCTATGGACACCTACAGGAATGCATGGAGCATACTATCCCAAATAAAACCAAGACTCACTCCTCCAAAGGCAGGAGACCTGTCTGATGGAGCCCAGCCATAAATAAGCTATACAACAGAAGGAGAAAGCTAAAACATGAGAGCAAAATCCTAAAAATGGAAGGCATCACTGATCAGTACTAGCAAGAAACTATGATCTGTCATAAAATCTTCTAAGGCCAGCTTTGAAAGAAAAATTGCACAAGACACTAAAGATAATCACAAGGCCTTCTTTAGTTATGTCAGAAACCTGGGAGGCAACTCCCAGATATGCTCTGAGTTAGTGCAAAATGACAAAAAATTCACTGAACCCACAGACATTGCCAACATCCTGACAGAAAGGTTCAGTGCAAACTTCTCCCCCCCCTTCCCCCCCAAAAGAGCAAATGTCTATCCCAACAGAGTGTAGCCTTCCTGAGATCACAGATGCACAGGTGAGAGCTGCCCTCTCCAAAGCTAAAAACACAGCATCAATGGGACCATACGGTGTCCTGGGCTGTGTCTTACATGAGCTTCAAGAAGAACTAAACCCTCATATAAAGTCACTGTTCAATCTCAGCCTTACTACAGGATATGTTCCCAAGGAATGGTGTACAGCAATAGTGGTCCCACTCCACAAAGGTGGTGCCACAACAGACCTCGGAAACTATCACCCTATAAGCCTGACTAGCCTGGTCTGCAAAGCTATGGAACGTATCATCATGGAAATCATAAACAAAGACATTGGAAACCTCCAGACACTGGATCCTACCCAATTCGGCTTCGTTAAGGGCAGATCTTGCCTCTTGAACCTGGTCGACTTCTTTGAAACAGTTACCAAAGCCATAGATGAAGGGAAGGTAGTCCACACAGCCTACCTGGAACTCACAAAGGCCTTTGACACAATACCCCACTTGGGCATCATAAATAAGCTCACCAGCTTAAATATTAACCCCTATGTCACAAGATGGGTTGTAAACTGGCTCAGGGATAGAACCCACATGGTCAGAATAGCAGGTGCCATGTCAGACTCTAAACCAGTTACAAGTGGTGTCCACAAGGCTCAGTCCTGGGACCTCTCTTGTTCGGTATATATTTCTCCGAGGTACAGGCTAACACGGGTGGACTATGGCTGACCAAGTTCGCAGATGACTGCAAACTGGGTGCTATAATCGACTCTCTGACTGATACAAGCATCCTCCAAAAGGGTCTCACAGAGATGGATAACAGGTGCCAGAGCCATGGCTTAAAGCTAAATGCCAAAAAGTGCATAGTCATCCCCTTTGGAAAAAACAAAGTGCCCACAAATTACCACATAGGTGGTAATCCATTAAGTACAGAAGAAGTAATTAGGGACTTGGGGACCCAAGTAGATAGCAATCTCTCCTTTGACAATCACATTGCCAAAGTGGTTAGAAAGACCTTCTATATAGCCCACCTTATCATGAAAGGGTTCACATCTAGATCAAGAGAGGTCATTGTGCCCCTCTACTCATCACTTATCAGGCCCATAATTGAGTACAATGCCCCATTTGGGATGTACCTTACCCAACACCTTCAGCAACTGGAAAGAGCCCAAAAGTATCTCACCAAGAGGATCAAGGGGCTCAGACATATGTCCTATGCAGTTTGGCTAAAGAAACTCCAGCTCTACTCAGTTGTGTACCACCTACTCAGAGGCGATCTGTGTCTGACATATAAAGCCATGTCCAACCCAGAATTAATGGACGTGCTTCACCTCAGGAAATCTAAATCTCTTAGAGCTACACGCTCCAGGGACCTGAACCTCAGCACAGAAATAAACAGGACATGCTGGAGGGACAGATTCATATCCCAGAGGCTCTCCTCACTCTGGAACAAAATCCCAATCCATGTCAGGCAGAACCCCTCACTGACCCTCTTCAAGAGAAATCTTGACGAATGGATGGGAGATCGTAAGTTTACCCCTGGGATCTCTTCTGTGTCGCTGCTTGACAGAGGTACAGGAAACAAACCTTAAAAGGGCTACCTTCTGTGACCTACTATACAGAAGCACAGTCAACTAATCTAAATGGGTGGCAAAAGCCAAACATACTCTGGCTAGGCTTATAACTGCCCTAGGGCAGATAGCCTAGTATCAACCTATGAACCTATGAACCTATGAAAGCGAGTGATGTGAAAAGTTGGTGTGGCATTGGTCAGCTTTACCGTGGTCCCGAATTATAAACACTGGGATTGTCCCTTTAAAATAATGGCTCCTAAAACTACATGGAAATCTATGAAAAACAAAAGAGACTAAAAAATAAATGAGAAATGCAGACTATTTATAAAACTAACTATTATCGTGGACTATGCTTTTATTAACAAGTCTCTTTTGATATGTTATAGATACAAGGTAAGATCTACACTGCTTTTCATATGTTGCATATATATAATGCTTCATTCATAACTTAATTTGATATAATATAACATACTTAATCTACCATCAATATATTTATAATTAACACTTCAAGTATTAATTTTATATAAGTAAGCATACCATATAGAAATGCATTACCTCAGTATCTGCTTCAAAGTATAGGATGCTACTTAGCTTTATATTACACTTTAATTTCATACAAATATAATATATACAGTTATAAATATTTAATATTCTATGTAAGATAAAATTAATGGATACACTGGAAAATATAAAGTAAAGAAAAATGGAGGGTGGGGGGAAGAAGTAAAGTTTTTTTTATATATATATACATATAATTTATAGATAGCATATTATACATAAGTCTCTCTAAACTCAAAGTAATAACAATGCATAACATATTCAAAGCCTTCTTCTCTCTTCTAATTGCACTTTGCTTAAGTCATAAAGAATAACATATTCATATAACAGTTTCCATCTCACTTCTAATCATACAGTACTAGTCAGCACTGACCATAAACTGTGTTACACCCTCAGAGTAGAACAAGAATTCACAATGTAATTATTAAATATGTACGTGATATACATTTGTTCAGGATAGGTAAATGTTGGGAAGGGAGTGTAGTATCTGTGGGTTTAAATGACAATGTATACATTAGCTCTGAGAAGCTGGAAGATGTTATATGTGTTTGTATTACAAGGCTTATTATTTATATATTAATCTAAACTCTAGGGAATATATATAGTTAAAAATAAACACAGTGGGCAGGATTCAAGAAGCCTCCGTGTAAGAGTTATAACTCTTACACGGAGGCTGCAGTTAAACGGAGTGATGTCAACATGCTTTGCATATTCATGAGAGCATGCTGAATCACACCTAAGGCTAACATGGTCCGTGTAAGACAGTAGGGGGCATGTCCGTAGGCCGAGCCCTGTAAGCAGACATGCCCCCAGAAGAGTAAAAGTGCCCAAAGTAAACACCCACGACAGAGTCCACGGAAATGTGAATAAACGCAACACAACACATGCCCCCACAGACTATGAACAGAAAATATATAAATAAATATGTTATATATTTTTATAAATTGTAAAAATGTTTAACCGTGAGTGCGTTTGCTGGCGTGCCGTAGCAGCTACAGTTACCAGTCAATGGGAAAGCATATAAAAACTAAATATGCAAAGTAAGCCAAGAAGCAATAGCGTAGCGGTAGAGATGTTGGCTGAAGAGCAGGCATTCATGGTTCGAGCCCCCCCAACACCAATTTTTATTTTTAGCAAAATAAGCACGAAACAAGTCCCTGACAAATATGTACACATAAAACCACATTTTATGTAAAATGTAATGAAATAGCCCATTTATATTGAAGAAATGTGAGGTAACAAAAGAATAAAAAATGCCAGATGTGCCCATAGCTGAGCTACAGTTTAACAGGGTGAGTGCATCTGCCCGTACGTGAGCAGTGGTTTAACTGGTGCAAAATGAGTGCCCGTAGCTGAGCAGTGGTTTAACATGCTGAATCTAAGTGCCCCTTGCTGAGCTGAGCGTAATATGCATGCCAATAGCCAAATGAGGCTTAAACCAGTGTACCCCGTTTGCGCAGAGCTGTGCACTGCGCAAACAAGCTAACCAACGGGCGACGTTGAGCAAGCCGTATCAAAACTGCCTTTACACAGACACACCCCTCAGCATGTCTAGACAGTCATGAAAAATAAAAAATAGTGGCCAGGTTCGAACCCAGTATACTATACACCATAGTCAAGGTACCAAACCACTAAGCCATGACAGCAGTACCTATAAATGCAATAATAGCTAATATATAGGAATGAATACAAACTGGAGCATGACAATGCAGGTTTACTGAAGTTGATACAATTCCAAAATGGCCAATCACAGATATGTGCTGGAAAAACGGACTATATAAGCCCCATAGGTGGGAATACACAGCATAAACGATTGTAGAACTGAAATGCAGGCAGAATGACAGGAGTAGGAGAGGGTAGTTGCTTTCAAGCACAGAGGTGGGGCATTGAGGAGTCCAGGTACATGGTCTGGCTCCTAGTCCACAATCATGAGGCCTAACTCATGCAGGGCCATGTCCTCTGGGGAGCATACAGAGCTGAGGCGTGGGACCGGTTGGCTCATGATCTCACCAGTGCCACAGGGATTCCAAGGACTGGTGAGCAGGTCCGTCACCACCATGCGGACCTGAAGAGATGCAAGCAGGACCAACGGAACCTTTGGATCCAGGAGGCCCGGCAAATGCCCAACGCCCCACTACTGAGTAAGTTACATTTAATTATGTATGTAAGAAATTAAACTAGCTGATATTATGGAGATGTGTATTCCAATATTACTTCATTTATATTACAGTTGCAGGTGTCTGTTCTGCGAACCGCAGAGCCTATGGCGATAGGCTGGTGCGGTTGCGCCACCAGGCAGGTCAATAATCCACTACCAGTAACTGTAAAGAAATATAAAAGTATGACAGTCAGCAAAAGAGTGCAGTGTAGTCACTAAGGAATAAAATGTGCAAGTAACAGTGTGAAAGTGTTTGAAAGTATTGCTTGATTACAAAAGTGTGTTTTAGCCTGTAAGCCAAACAGAAAAATGAAAATGTCTGACATAAATTCTGAAATAAAAATGCCCTACCTGTAAGAAAATAGTACACAACCTGCAGCAGGCTGAAAAGTATAGCTGCAGAAGATGATGAAATCACATGTGTGAAATATATCCCTGTTGAAATACTGAAACATGACAGAAGTGAGACTGCTGGAAAGGATTGTAATAACTACAGGTAGAACATGTCAATAAAGCCTAGAAGTAAGTACCATCCTGAATAGTAAAATGAAAACAAGTGAGAGTGTGTGAGAAAGTGTCATGAATCCAGCAATACAGTAGTAATAACCCCTGAATAAAGTATACTGCAGTCAAGACAGAATGAAATGCATGTGAGAATCAAAACCAAACAGCAAAATCTGTTCATAGTGTTGCTGCATCTGGAATGTGTATCCCAAAATCTGGATATGTTGCTCTCAGTCTGCAATATGCAGATAGTATGATTGTCTGATATACCAAACATCCACACTTGTCTACAGCTATATAAAGCAAATGTAGCAGGATGATGTAGCTGAACAAAGCTAGATATGAAATGTGTATGAAGAACAATAAAATGTATATTGATGTTGCAGTAACAGTCCTATCACCAAGTTGAAATAGTTATCATATAGGAAACTGTAGTTAGGACACTAGTGTGTATATATCTGTAGCTATTAGAACTGTACAGCATATGTATTGGTATTTGAAGGTGTTAATATTTTTTTCACCCCACCCTATAAACACATATAACCCATTCCACATGAAAATGGTATGTGCAATCACAATTAACACCCCTGGACGTTTGTCCTGTTGGGTCATATATATTTGTATGTCCGTTGATGCATCTGCCCTGTTCATACATCCAAACCTGATGGCCTGTTGCCATCAATTAACCCTACATGTTGTTGGACTGTGTATTGCTGTTCAAATTATGCATGTGTTATGCACGCTGTTCAATGGTGTGAATATCTGGGTGTTTGGTTAATGGGAATTCTAATGCATGCTGTTACAACTAATTGTGAATGGTATTATATGTCACTAACCCAAACTGTCATGACATAATGCAAAACATAGGACGACAGGGAAGACGGGTTCCAGCGGACCCACCTCTCCCACCTCAGCTGGCGACTGCACCTGGCACTGGTGCCGAGTCTGGACCCTCCTCCGGTGGCCCTGTGCCACCTGCGGGTGGAAGCGCTGCAAGGGATGGGGCTCGCCCCCCCTCTGCAAGTGTGGCTGGAGGAGAACCACCACTCACCCTCCGTAACGTCCGGACTGTGGTGCGTAGGGAGATTCGGGACTCTGTTCTCGAGCCCCTACACCAGCTTGAGGCATGGGTGGCACAACTTATGGGCATGCCTGTTGCCTGGCCTACACAGCCCCCAGCACAGCCCCGTCCTGGGCAGTGAAGGAACAGTGGCAACTGCCTATGGGTGGGGATATCAGTTCCACTGTTGCCATCTGTGGGCTCATGGGCTCTGGATATCCAAACCTCCGTCCCCATCAATTGTGTAACCCCCCCACACGTGTCATACACTGCCCCTGTATGCGTCTTGTTTGTCTTGTCTGTTTACCTATCCAACCTACCTCCCCAGCTGTACCGACCTCCTTCACCTGACATACCACTCTCACCTGAAAAAAAAAAAAAAAGGGCACTCTGTACCCACAAAAAAATTATGCCCCATACATAGCTGCCCATTCCGCACATATGTCTACCAGACATGGAAACTATCATTTACAATTGGCTGTACAACAAGTATTACTGTTGTCCTTACACCTCTCTCAGGGGTGGAAGGTATCAAATGTCACACCAAATTACAAACATATGCACAGCTGTTGCTGATGAAGGAATGGACAGCAATGGGCCTTACCTATATCCCTCCTGCAAAACCCAAGCTTTGTTCCCTACTGTCTTACCCTTTTTGTGACCCCTTTTTCACCACTTTCCTGCCTCCCCATTTTCATTTCTTTCAAAGAAAATAGCGCGGATGTGCGCAAGAGTAAGCACCTTTAAGCGGTTGTAAGCGGGTGTGCGCTTGTGTGCGCAGAGCTAAACGCCAGTGCACATGCGTGAGCTCTGCGCAAACCAGCACTAACCCAGTTACAACTGCTTAAAAGTGCCTTAGTCACTTTGATTGACAGGTCTTGTAGTCAGTTCAGAACCAAAATAAAATCCCACTGGCAGTCCCGAACCCAGGACTAGTAGTCTGCATGACTTACCACTAAGCCATGACTCTTATACAAGAACATTGTGCTAAAATAAATATATCATGTAATAGTAGGAATGAATGTAAAGGGAATATAGATGTGTAGTACACAAAGCATGTCATTTAGAATTACTGTCAAAACTAGTGGATTTCCATAATAGTAGTGTGTGAACAGAAACAGCCATGCTAGTTGGTAGCTAGTAGGTAATAATGTCACTATAGCACCTTGCAAGCCACACACATACTCACAGCAGGATAATCACTGCCCATACCCCACAACCTCTTACAGGAACACATCTGGACCAAGTAATAAAATATGTGGAGCAAAAGCCCAAAACCAGGGACACATTACAAATAATGTTACAACAAATGCAGACAGTTCAGAGAGTAACAGGATCTGCATTTTGTGGGATGTTTGGAAGGGTATGAAGTCTGAAACTTGAATGTTTGTCACTATATTCTGACTTGAGTCAAGGGTGATTTGCCAGAAAAAGCTGTGCATGAGATAATGACCAAAATATGAGGCAGAAATGTGGACAACCTAAAAATATTTGTACACATGAGAGGTCTGACACCACCATATTTGAATAGTTAAGAGCCTAGACATAGCAACAGTGAATGACTTACAGGGATGCCCCACAGACTCCATGTGAAATGTACAAACAGTAGGCAGAAAGGTGTAACAACACATGCAATGGTAACTATGGAGTCCTGAAAGTATTCACCACTTGCATGGCAGAATAAGTGTAGTAATACATATGCTCATGCTAACCACAGTCACAACTGCAGCATACCAGACAATTTAATGGGTGTACCCCACTGATATGTACCATTCCATGAGGCAGATAACAGATGAACCTGAAAGTCTCTGGGGCCTGCTCAGCAGCATACTCAAATACCCTAATAGATGTCAAGGCCCACACCATGGCCAGACCACACTGCATGCTGTAACACCCTAGCAGATATAGCAAGCATTCCAAGGTGTGAATGTACATGGAAAATAGGAAAGCTACAGCAGCACACTACAGTCAGGACACCTAGCAGGCATACAAGGAGTGACTGTAAAGGGCAAATATTGAAGCCTTAGCAACAAAGTGCAAGCAAACGTGAAAGAAAACACACACACACATTAACAGTAGTAGTAGTTGTAGGTGTCAGTGTACATACACAGTTAGTACAGGAAACTGGAGAAATGAATGGAGGAATGTTAATCTACAACACAGCTGGAAATATGAGAGAGATACCAACCTTTACACTCACAGAACATTGTCCACAGCATAACAGCATGGTCCCTGCCCTTAAAATATGAAAGGGCTATGCCTATCTCACATACCTTTTTATAGCACTGTTCTGAAATCACAGTGAGAACTGCAATCAGTACACAACTGGCTGCATGCAATTAGCAAATGCTGGCTAACAATTGGTGCAGAGGCCATCACATAGGCATATGCAGATACCTACAAAAGTATGCTGTACTCCCAGTCCACACATGCAATACTTTCATTGCACCATGAGGAGGACGTGAGAGACAGACAAACAGACAGAGAGAGAGACAGAGACAGAGAAAATTGAAATTAAGCAGACACAAACAAAACTGTTCAGCAACAGCCACCTGAAACCTGACAACTGGGAAGTGGAGCAGCAGGACAGAAAACCAGACGGCAACACAAGCAGCTGTGACAAACACTGGTAATGTAAAGTAATACTATAAAGGTCTACATACTGTGAACCCTCCATATGTGTCATTGGTCTGTATCCATATGTATATGAAGATGTGTAAAGGGCAAGGGACATACAGCAACTATCAGTGAAGGCTGTACATACATTTGTATGTGAGAGCATCTATGTGCACATATCAATGTAGGTTGACTGTAGGTTGTAGTGCAATGTACAAAGTAGGTTTCACAGTTATGTATGTTTAGCAGTATGTTAGTGTGTGTATACAGTATGGTAGACAAACATGTTGATATACCTGTCTATCATATGGATACGTATGTATGTCAACATATGTATGTATGTATATATATATATAATATATATATATATATATATATATATATATATATATATATATATATATATATATATAATATGTATACATACATAGAGAGAGATGTAGGAATACATAGACAGATGTAGATAGATGGAATATGTACAAACATATATATGTAATGCATACATACAGATATAGATATATGTAGATACATATACATAGACAGACTGATCTGACTATCTACAGGTATGACTGTATATGACGACCTCAACACACCCTGTCCCACCCCCTCTGTCACTCTCACCCCCTCTGTGTGTCCCCCTCTCCACATCTATAGCAATATATGTACATCAATATATATATATATATATATATATATATATATATATATATATATATATAGATATATCTATATACATATATATATATATATAGAGAGAGAGAGAGAGAGAGAGATGTATATAAATTCTGAGTGAGGCACATGTGTACAGATGTATTGCAACAGGTGCCTGCTGACAAAGGCATGGCGTGAACACCAGTGTCAAAACCGGAGTACCATACCACTTTTCAAATCACCTACACCAATAACCACCAGATATGTGATTGGCTGCCCACCACTGCATGTGTCAGGGGTGAACAGGGTCAGAAATGTGTACAATAGTGGCCCCAATGATATTCACAGTGGCACACTATTCCTGGAATACCTGCACATGGTATGTGTCAGCAGACATGGTGTGTCAGCTATGGACATGTTGGTCGGTGCACCCCTCCACACCACATAATGGATGCCATGGTATGGACCTCACATGACAGCTACAGATATGGAGAAGGACACAGTGACATGTACAACACTGTGACAATGCACTAAAACACATTACCAATGCACAGTGACTGACAACACCACAGAGTACACATATACTACCCACATAGAGTTTACCACTCCCGGATTTACATAGGTAAGTCACACCCATGACAGATGTCCAACAACCATAGTAACACCTCACACCATCCACAACCTAAATGACTGATGTGTGTCGTCCATGCCACTGCAATAGAGAGCACATGTGGAGGTAAAAGTTCCTACCACAGATAAGACATACCCTGCAATAAACCACACAGTGTTAAGAAGCAAGACTCCCCATGTGTACATGTCACACATACCCCTGCTGAATGTTAGTCAGATAGGTAATATGCCATATGAGTCACCCTGTGTAACTGTGTGACAGCAGCATTTACCATCACACCACATGTGTCACAATGGTCAGGGTAGCAGAACAGTATGCTGCTGTAGTCCCAGGGGCAATAGCATATTGTATAGTATTGTATTGTAATGTAATGTACTGTGTTGTATTGTATTGGTATGTTGAGGTGCCTCCTTCGTGGAGTGGAACCACTGCTGCTGTGCGCCAGTGTACAGGTACATATCCTGTAGTCAGGCTAGTGTTACATAGCACTTCTATATGTGTATTTAGCTCCTGTCATAGTTTATGTAGCATGCAACTGGGGATACCATCAGGTCCCAGTCATGTTGTGTATTCTGCTTTCCTGAGGGCGGCTCTCACCTGGACATCTGTGATGACAGGGAGGTTACAGTCAGCTGGGATAACTATGTCTTATTTTGGGGGAGAGGGCGGGGTGACACCTGCACTGAACCTGTTTGCCACAATGTTGTCAATATCTGTGGTGTCAGTGAAATATTTGTTGTTGTGTACTAACTATGGGCATAGAGGATAGATTCTGACCAGGTTGCTAACATAACTGAAGAAGGCCTTCTGTTTATCTGTAGTGTCCCTCTTGATTTCCCTCTCAAAGTTGCCCATGAATGTTTGTATGATGGAAAATAGATCCTTACTAGTGCTGCTCAGACATGCCCTCCCTTTATGGAATTATGCTCTGTCTTGCAGTAGCTTCCATCTTCTGTAATACAATCTGTCTATGGCTGGGGTCCACCAGACAGGATGCTGTCCCTTTGTGGAGAGTGTCTTGGTCATATATGGGATTGCATGATCCATGCATTCTCGGAGATGTCTGTAGAAAGCAATTGTGTAGGGGTCAGCATTGTGGGTTGTATCTGCCACTGGCCCAGTGGGCTGAAAGGATACCATGTCACTGTTACAAAGTGTAAAGTTTGCATCTGTAATGTTATTCACTATAGTCATTTGTGCTGGTGGTGGAGGTGGGATATGTATATCCAGGGCAATTAGTGTGTGGTCAGCTCACAGTAGTTGATGATGTAGGCCATACAGTACCTAGATACAAACCCCCAGAGTGAGGAGGTGCTCTTGACCTGAATCAGTGTTCTGACTGCTGGGGTTTGGTAGTATGTCGTATGGAGTGTGCCAGGGACTGTTGCTCAGTTGCTGGCTGAGCACTGATACCTGGCCATTTACATGTGTATCCACCAATAGACAGACAGATGCTATATATGTGAGATATGTTGTATCATAACAGTCGAGTAGCATGTGTAGTATGCGTGCCAAATTCTGCTGACATATATTGCTGATATCAGGTTATTTTCTTTTTCAGGTACATGGCTCACCCGCGGAATCCCACTTACTCCACAGCTGAGGATGAGGAGATACACCAGAGCCTGGTGCGGGATTATGCAATACTCTTTTCTCGCACCAGCCAGAATCAGCAGGAGAGGGCTGCACTGTGGCAAGACCTGGTCCGTCGGGTAAATGACATAGGCATGCATAATAGGACATATGAGCAGGTACGACATGACTGCAGTGATTTAATCAGAAATGTCCATCAGCGTGCATCAGATATCCACAGGCAACAGGTCGCCACAGGTGGTGGGGTGGCTACACATCCCCCACTCACCAGACTGGAGGGACTACTCATGAGGGTAGTGGCTCCAGTCCGCCAGCAACAACAACAGCAGACATGCATTATGATGGAGGCTGGAGCCACACAGCAGCAAGACAGTAAACGTGCAGGTAATATGCCATATGTATAGTTGACTGTTGTGTACACTGGTAGTTAATGCATGTGTGAGGTGTGTCCTTGGTTTGTAGCTGTCACCATAGTATTTAATGTGCAAGTGTGATATCCTCAATATTAGCAGCTGACCTTTGAAAGGCGACTGTTGTACTACTGACCTGTATCATACTCAGTAACAATGGCACAGTTGTGCCCACTGACATTAGTTTCTTCATGTCTGCAGGTCCCTCCGGTGTAACAGCAATGCAGCTTATCCATGCTGGTGAGTGTGTATTAACAATTCCTGTATTAGTCTTGATAGTAATAGTAATATTCGGCTCACTTAGTAGTGCTCTTTGTATGCATGTAGGTGCGTCTGTGTCTGTGTGTTGATATCACGCATACTGAGTACTGTACAATTGTGTGAAACTGTGTGCATGTGTGCATGTGTGCACCTGTGCATGTGCGCATGTGTGCATGTGTGCATGTGTGCATGTGTGCATGTGTGCATGTGTGCATGTGTGCATGTGCGCATGTGCGCATGTGCGCATGTGCGCTTGTGTGCATGTGCGCATGTGCGCAACTGTGCATGCGCGCATGCGCGCATGTGCACATGTGCACATATGCACATGTGTGCATGTGTGCATGTGTGCATGTGTGCACCTGTGCATGTGCGCATGTGCTCATGTGTGCATGTGCATGTGTGCATGTGTGCATCACTGGTAATGTGTAGACATTGTAAACTGTGTTTCCTGTTTCCCTCCCACAGGTTCTGGTGCTGCTCTGGTGTCATGTAGCAGGGAACCTGAATCAGGTGCCATGGGTACTGATAATGATGACATCTGTGCAATGGCACAGGAAGGTATGCCAGGGTCCGCCATTGGTCAGCCGATTGACAGTACACAGCTGTCGACCCCATCAATGCGCACAGTTATCCTGCCAATACATCTTTTGTCACCAATGTCCCTAGGTGATGGACAGCATACAGTGGGCATTGTCCAGGGTAATGTGGTATCTGTGTCACATTCCTCCCCACACAGCAGCCATGGGCATGGCCCAGAGATGGTACCACACAGACAGATGTCCAGGGGTTCTCGTGGGAGCATCCATGGGCGTACTGCCCCTGTCAGATGTGCCCACAGAGGTCTTACAACATCAGCTATGTTTCAGGCTGTCATACAGGCACAGTCACGTATGGAACGGTACACCAGACAGGGACTGAGTGAGCTGACAGCATGTTGCACAGCCATGACTGACAGTATGCGTGACATTGCGGCTGCCATCCGTGATTTCACCGATGTCATAGACAGACATTGTGGGGACATATTAGACCGGTTCCACAACTACATGTCCATGAGCCAGGGCGATGGTGGGCAGTTGAGGCATCGACGTGGCCGTATGCCAGCAACAGCAGCAGCTGGCAGTCATCGTGGATGACAACAGGGCTGCGGCTGCCCCCGTATTGCCAGCAGCAGCCCCAGCAATGCTGGGTCTGTGCTGTCATCAGACCGCCCCAGGAGACCACGTGCACGTGGCTCTGGCCAGGCCCAACAGGGATCTGTGTCCAGTCAATGAACACCTGCTTCTGATGACAGTACCCAGTCTGGGTTGGTACCAGATACGGTCCGTAGCACCCCTGCAAGGCACAGGTACCATGTCTGTGGCCAGAGACACTGATCTGTATGACCTGGCAGGTACAGTCTGTGGCTGTCCACAAACACCAGTATATGGCAGCCATGAGGTGGAACTGTGTGCAGCCATACACACATGCGAATTGACAACACCTAGGGCTACCGCATACACGCACACACTGCATCAACATTGCCCCACCTTCTACTGCTGTCCCTCACCAACACACATACACATACATGTCAGTCAGTGGTATCGGTTGCTGACTCAGGCATACCAAGTTCACACCCTCTGCATATGATGAAACTGTGCAACCTCCTGCAATCTGTAACAACTGTGCAGGTACAGGTTAACATGTTGCTGATGCACAGGGTGACCACATAGATGTGTAGTAATAGTATCATGTTGTTAACAGTACTGTGTGCTGAATTAATTGTGGGTATATCACAGCATGCCTGATGCAGTAAGGGTGTGATTGTCATGTACTGTTATCTACACCCATGGTAAGTACCATAGTGTATCATCTGCACATGTTGGCATACTGGTGGTAATGATGTCAACAGAAGGCTACATACATAGGTAGCACAGGGGATAAGATAATGAATGTAGTAATACGCAATGATGGACATGTAAACTGCAAGTGGCATGTTGTCCACACTGGACTCTGCAGTGCGGATGTTTGAGGATGTTGATATCTGTGCAGTACTACACGACTGGTACAGGACACACAGGAGCACCCTAGCACTGCAAGCTCACATCTCATACCATGCTAGACAGCCCCAACACACAAAACTAACTGTCACAGGAGGGAGAGTCCCCATATATGTCAGGGATACTGTGGTGGCAGGCCAGGTAGCATACATCCTACTAAGTATGGAACCACTGAGTGAAGGCTCAGTGTCTGTTATTTGACATCTGTATTACTGCAGGTATGAGCACATGGGTTTCCATCCAGTTATTGTACATCCTGACAGTACATGGTCTGTACACTTGTGTGCGCTGAGACTGGACCCTAGCCATCTGACCCGAGTATTTCCATGTACATGTGCATAGTGCCTGCATATTTGCAGTGTTACCTACTGGAAGTGGTACAGTTTGTTTGTTGTACAATGGACTACACACAGCCCTGTTTACTGTAGCTTTGTTTGCATGCATGTTTGCTTGCAATTACCCTGGAATACTGATCACACCTGCAATGCATAGTTATAGAGCTTCTGTGAACTCCTAGTGCCATCTGCATAGCTTACTATATGTATGTCCATGTCTCACTTGACAGAATGTCACTGTTTGTCCTGTTCACATGTACATTGCCTGTGACACACTGCATATGACTTACCTGGCATGTGTCCACATGAGCAGTCATATATGCTACTGCTAACTAATCACAGGCACTACACCTTCACATATTCATCTTCTGTTGAACCACCTGCTTTGCTAGGGACGGCCTGCACCTGTCACCCCTGGGCTTTCAGATATTGGCAAAGGCTCTTGCTACCCCCATAGTGCCTATGTTAGGCAAGGCTCAAATGACAAACCCACCTTCATAGGTATCACAAGGGATAAGAAACTAAGAGTAATGCTACCCAACGCCAGAAGTCTAAACCTTAAGATGCATTCGCCCGAAACTCTCCTTGGCATGGAGAACATCGATATCTGTGCAGTAACAGATGCCTGGTTCAGGGCTACTGAGAGCACACCAGCACTACCAGGTTTAACCTCATACCATGCTTTTCAGCCCCAAAACTTGGAACGAACCACAAATGGAGGGGGAGCACTGATAGTCATCAAAGATACCACCTCCAGGTTGGTGGCAAAGCACCAAGCATCAGAGACTATCCATGTGCAACTAACAATGGGTGAAACTGCCTTCCAGGTTATAGCCTGTTACAGACCACCCTCCCAAACCCAAGAACTGCACTCGGCCGTCCTGTGAACAGTGGAAATATGAAGGTCTCTCCAAACACCATTATATTGGGTGACGTCAACTACCGAAACATGGACTGGGAGCATGACTCTAGCTCCAACACCCTAGGCCAAAGATTCCTAGAATATATGAGCTCAAATGCTATGGAACAACTTGTTACCACTCCCACAAGAAGGGGAAACATACCGGACCTGATCATCACCAACATGGGGACTCTATGCTCCAGACCAGAAGTGTATCCCTCACTGGTAAGATCGGACCATAAACTAATCTCACTGGATATTCACATCCCGACCCCACCCCCTGCCCAGAACACCACAGTGAACAACTTCTCTAAAGCAAATTCACACTCCTCAAAACTGAGGTGGAAATCTTCTAAGCACCCGGGCCTGTGGAAACTACTGACCAGACCGCAGAATCCTCTATAAACGCATTCTATGGACGCCTTCAGGAATGCATGGATCATGTGATCCCGAATAAAACCAAGACCCAATCCTCCAAAGGTAGACATCCTGTCTGGTGGACCCCAGCCATAAACAAACTACACAATAGAAGGAGGAAGCTACCAAATGATACAGCAAATTCACAAATAGGGAAGGCATCACTGATCAGTATTAGCAAATAACTACAGGCACTCATAAGATTGTCTAAGGCCAGCTTCGACAGAAATTGCACAGGACACTAAGGATAATCACAAGGCTTTCTTTAGTTATGTTAGGAACCTGGGTGGTAATTCCCAGATATGCTCAGAGCTAGTCCAAAATGTCAATAGAAACACCAAACCCACAGACATTGCCAACATTCTAGCTGACAGGTTCAGTGCAAACTTCTCACCCCCCTCCAGACTGAAAGGGCAAATATGTATCCCAGCAGAGTGCTGCCCCCCCCTGACATCTCAGATGCTCAGGTAAGAGCCGCCCTCTCCAAAGCAATACACACTGTATCAATGGGAAAAGACAGTGTCCCGGGCTGTGTCCTACATGACCACCAAGATGTGCTACTACCAAACATATACCTACTGTTCAATCCCAGCCTTACTACAGGATATGTGTCCAAAGTGTGGCGTACATCAACAGTGGTCCCTCTACAGAAAGGTGGTGCCTCAACGGATCCTGGACACTATCACCCCATAAGCCACATTAGCTTGGTCTGCAGAGCTATGGAAAGGATCATCATGGACCACATAGATATAGATATTGCGGACCTACAGACACTGGTTCATACCCAGTTTGGCTTTGTTAAGGGCAGATCCTGCCTCTCAAACCTGGTTGATTTCTTTGAAACAGTCACCAAGGCCATTGACGAGGGGAAGGTGGTTCACACAGCCTACCTGGACCTCGCAAAAGCCTTCAAAACAATACCCCACTCGGGCATTCTAGAGAAGCTCACCAGCTTAAATATAAGCCCCTATGTCACTAGATGGACTGCACACTGGCTCAAGGACAGAACCCACATGGTTAGAATTGCTGGAGCCATGCCAGACTCCAAACCAGTTACGAGTTGTGTCCCACAAGGCTCAGTCCTGGGACCTCTCTTGTTTGGTATATATTTATCGGAGGTACAGGCCAACACAGAAGGACTGTGGCTGAACAAATATGCAGATGACTGCAAACTGGCTGCCATAATCAACTCTCCAGCCGACACAAGCATCTTCCAAAGGGGCATCATAGAAACAGACAACTTGTGCCAGAACCATGGCCTCCAGCTGAATGCAAAAGTGTGTATAGTCATCCCCTTTGGCAAAAACACAGTGCCCACAAAGTACCACATAGGTGGTACTCCATTATGTACAGAAGAAGTAATTAGGGACCTGGGGACCCAAGTTGATAGCAATCTCTCATTTGACAACCACGTGGCCAAAGTGGTTAGAAAGACATTGTATATAGCCCACCCCATCATGAAGGGATTCACATCTACATCAGGGGAGGACATCGTGCCTCTTTACTCATCCCTCATCAGGCCCATAATTGAGTACAATCCCCCTGTCGGGATGTACCTTACCAGACACCTGCAGCAACTGGAAAGACCCCACAAGTACCTCATCAAGAGGATCAAAGGGCTCAAACAGATACCATATTCTGACCAGTTAAATAAACCCCAGCTCTACTCAGTGGCATACCGCCTGTTCAGAGGTGATCTGTGCCTAATGTATAACACCATGTCTAACTCAGAATTAATGGGCATGCTGCACCTGAGAATATTCAAATCCCATCAGGATACACGCTTGAGAGACCTGAGCCTCAGCACTGAAATAAATAGGACATGCTGGAGGGACAGATTCATAACCCAGAGGCTCACTTCACTCTGGAATAAAATCCCAGTCCAGGTTAGGAAGAGTCCCTCATTGACTCTCTTCAAGAGGAATCTTGATGAGTGGATGGGACATTTTAGGTTTACCTGGGTATCACTTCTGTGTCACTGTTAGACAGTGGCACAGTATACTAACCTCGGAAAAGGGCATGGCAAGATATATTTACATTGGATGGCGACAGCCAAACACATTCTGGCTAGGTTCTTAAATGCCCTAGGGCAGATTGCCTAGTATGATGCTATGAACCTATGAACCTATGTACCTTGTTCTCCATTAGCCCTATGTGCTGTTAATCACCATGGCAATCACAATACTATGGTAGCATGTTCAAAGGTCAGTTGTCAGTCACCTCTATGCTACAGTTGTGGAATATGTGGGTCATGTGGCAATGTCACAGCTGCCACATGTACACAGTCAACCCTCTCCCCTACACATGGACGTACAACACATGTATGAGATGGAACTACATAGCCAAACTGGGGACTAAGCACTCTGAACCCAGTACTGGCATAACCTGTCAGGTGGCATGCAATACTACAGTGACTACAATACCAGTCTGATGTAGACCTACACTGACAGCAATACAAGCACGTGAACACACTGGGCCATTCGTGGAGCCTTAGAATAGCATCCTGCCTGAGTGGCACACACCTCTGCAGCTGGCACATAGGCATACGTTATGCCTGAACACATCAAACCTAACACATAGCACACAAATCCTGTGTGCCAGTCACAGCCTGTACGGCTAGACAACACACCTGCCATAGTTGTGTTAGCTACCTTTATTGTCCGGTACAGTATGGTCACGCTCACCAGGCTGGACAAGGTGAAGGTCACAGTGATATGCTTGTGTGGCACTATGGTCCACCACATAACACAAGCATACAGGTCAGTCAGAGGCATGGACACATATGACTCAGTCATTGTCCATGCCACATACCTTCTCCTGCTGTACTTGTAGGGTGCTGACATCATCAGTGTTTAGAAAGGGGAATGTGCATCCTGTAGTCTGTTCTCCTAGTTGCCAAAAGGGACATTTCCCTCACACACACTAACCCCCCTCAGCCAAAAACATACACTTGCCATTTGCAGGATTCAAACCCCTATCTGACTATGTTAGGACACTCAAGACGAATGTATTAGCAGAGCACACTATTCGCATCATTTGGAGGTGTTTCTTCTCTTGCTGTACTTATAGGGTGCTGACATCATCAGTGTTTAGAAAGGGGAATGTGCATCCTGTCGTCTATTCTCCTAGTTGCCAAAAGGAACATATCCTTCACACACACTACCCCCCTCAGCCAAACACACACACTTGCAGGATTCAACCCCCTACCTAACTATGTTGTGACACTTGAGACAGACGCGTTAGCGGAGCGCGCTATTCGCATTACTGGGAGGTTTCTCTTCTCCTGCTATACTTATAGAGTGCTGACATCATCAGTGTTTAGAAAGGGGAATGTGCATCCTGTAGTCTGTTCTCCTAGTTGCCAAAAGGAACATTTCCCTCACACACTAACCCACCTCAGCCAAACACACACACTTGCTATTTGTAGGATTCAAACCCCTACCTAACTATGTTATGGCACTTGAAACAGATGCATCAGCAGAGAGCGCTATTCGCATTACTGGGAGGTTTCCCTTCTCCTGCTATACTTATAGAGTGCTGACATCATCAGTGTTTAGAAAGGGGAATGTGCATCCTGTAGTGTGTTTTCCCAGTTGCCAAAAGGGACATTTCTCTCCCACAGACTTGCACACACACCAACTCCACTCACACACACACACACTGAGAATTTGCAGGATTCAAACCCCTACCTAACTATGTTATGACACTTGAGACGGATGCATTCGCGGAGCGCACTATTCACATTACTGGGAGGTTTATTTTCTCCTGCTGTACTTATAGGGTGCTGACATCATCGGTGTTTAGAAAGGGGAATGTGCATCCTGTGGGGAGGCAGACGCCAAGCACACTCTTGCTAAGCTGTCATTCCCTAGGGCAAACAGCCTAGTTTTGACCTCTACACCCATATGTTTAATTGTCAAATGCACATTATTTGTTGCTGATAGACTGTTTGCACGTCTTTATTGCCATAGCATTCCCTGTTTGTATGAACAACTTGTGTATCTGTGGAAGCTGTTTGCATATGGGAGGGATCCACTATATCACGTATGTCTCTGTAGTCATTTAACTGTGTGCACTGGGCAGACTGCTGTAATGTGGTTGGTTCCTGGAATAACACGTAAAAATACCAGATATGTGTGGCCAACTGCTAAACTGAGATTTGGCCTAAGTGTGTGAGCATGCCCAGTTCAGCCTTCCCATGGCATGTTGTCTGACATATGTCTCATTTATCAAAGTGTGTGAGCATGCCCAGTGTGAGCATTCCATATGTTGAACTCTGCAGCCCACCACATTTGTGGATGAGTGTGAACTTCAACAAATATCTCCCTTTTATGGTTGTGTGTTGTGTGTCATGTTGTGTAGTTACTTTAAAACTGCTTTGTGTGTGAACACAACAGGATTATACTGTGCCTGCAGGGTTTGCATGGAATACTTTGCATACAGTTGTCAACATCCTTTCACACTGACCTAACACTGTAGTACTTTATAGTGTACTGGTTCAGTACTTTGACTGTGGTGGACAGTATCCTGGGCTTTAGTGCTATCACTGCTTTACATTTCCATAGTGAGCACAACAGCCTGGTTAGGGGCCAGTTGTGTACATCTGACCATGTTGCATTATGTTCAGATATGAACTACTTAAACCAGGCTTGTCCAACATTGGTAGTGTATTCCACAACATAGGTGTACATTTGCAAACACTAGCGATGTGCCCTAGTCCATTTCTAATGCTAGTCGGAGAGTGTGTTTGTCCTTCAAAACACATTGTAAGTGGAGTTTTCCATGACATATGTCATGGTTAGTATACTGTGCCTCTGTCTACCTGTGACATGACAGTGATACCCAGGATAAAGCTACCATCTCCCATCCACTCATCAAGATTCCTATTGAGGAAAATCGAGAAGTGACTCTATGGGTAGCCTGTACTGGGAGTTTACTAATGGGTGGGGGTGGCTTCTGTGTTATGGATCATGCAGTACAGCTTGTCCTATGTAAGTCAGTGCTGGGGTTCAGGTCTCTCATGTGCATAGCTCACTGCCATTCAGATTGTACAAGGTGCAGCATGTTTATTGATACCAGCAACACAGGCAACACATGGCATCTGTGCAAGCTCTTTGATACTCCTGGTGAGGTACTGTTGGGGACTTTACGGTTGATGGAGGTGTCTGCTGAGGTACATCCCAAAGGGGCTATTGTAGTCAATTGTAATGCTGATGAAGGATGACTGCAGAGCCACAATGACCTCCCCTTATCTAGATCTGACAACCTTCATGATTAGGTGGGTATATGGTATGTTTCTGTAAACACTACAGCACATGTTTGTCCAATGCAGGATATCTATCACCTTGTGTCCCCAGGTCTCTCATTACATGTTAAGTACGTAATGGGTTAACACCTATGTGGTAATTGGTGGGCACTTACTGTATATCCACGGGGTTGACTATACAGTTTTCTGCAATTAGCTTGCTGACATGGCTATGGCACCAGTTGTCTGTTTCTATGTGGCCCTTTTGTGGGATGCTTGTGTCAGCTGGTGGATCATATATGGTGAGCAGTTTGTAGTCCTCTGCAAACATGTTCAGACACAGTCCTTCCATGTTGGCCTGTACCTATGGGACATATATACCAGACGAGGGAGATCCCAGGACCAAGCCTTGTGGGATGCCAGTTATATCTGGTTTGTAGTCTAACATGGCTGCAGCATGTCTGACCATGTCTGTTCTGTCCTTGGTCTGGTTTGCAACCCCTCTACTGACATAGGGGTTTATATTTAAGCTGGTGAGCTTATCTATAATGAACAAGTAGGGTATTGTATAGAAGCCTTTGCAAGGTCCAGCTATGCTGTGTGGACCACATTGCCCTCATGAATGACCTTAATGACTGTTTCAATTGAGTCAAACATGTTTAGGGGCAGGATCTGTACTTAAGAAAGCCACACTGGGTAGGGTCCGGTGTCAGTAGGTCCCCAATATCTTTATGTCTGCGGTACATGCTGATCCTTTCCATAGCTGTGCAGACCGAGCTTCTCAGGATTCTGGGGTGGTAGTTTTCAGTATCCATTCAGGCAGCACCTTTATTGAGAAGGACCACTGTTGTTGTACACTGCTCTTTGGGTACATATCCTGTGGTAAGGCTGACATTGAGCAGTAGTGTGATTTGGCATTCCATTCGTCTTGGAGTCCATGTTGGACTCAGCCCAGGACACCATCTCATACCATTGCTGCTGTATGTTTTGCTTTGTAGATGCTGGCTGTTACCTCAGCATCTGCAATGTCAGGGGGCCAGCAGTCTTCTGGGATAGATATTTTGCATTCTTGGGGGGGGGGGGGTTTGCACTGCACCTGTCAGGATGTATGTTGGCAATATGTGTGTGTGTTTGGTATGTTGTTTGTGATATTTGTGTGATTCAGAGCATATCTGTGAATTCCCAACACGGTTCCTACCATCAGTTGTGAAAGCCTTGGGATTATCCTTACTGTCCTGTACAATTTGTATCTTCATAGGTTCATAGGTTCATACTAGGCTATCCACCCTAGGGCATTTGTTAGCCTAGCCAGAGTGTGCGTGGCTTTTGCCACCCCTTGCTATGTGAATATTATGGCCATTTATGATTTTCTTTGCTGTGCCTCTGTCTGGACATGACACAGTGAAGACCCCAGTGTAACTCTACAATCATCCATCCACTTGGCAAGATTCCTGTTGAAGATTGTCAGTGAGGGGCTCTGCCTAACATGGAGTGGGATTCTGGTCCAGGGTGTGGGGAGCCTCTGGATTATGTATCTGTCCCTCCAGCACATCCTATTTCATTATTTGTTGAGGTTGACATCTCTCACTCTCACAGCTCCGATGGCTTTGAGTTTTCTGGGGTGGAGCAAGTCCATTACTCCTGTGTTGGGCATGGCCTTGTACAACAGGCATGCAATGCCTCTGTGTAGGCAGTATGTGACTGCATTCAGCTAGGGTGTCTACAGCCAGGCAGCATATGACATATATTTGAGACCCTTTATCCTCTTGGTGAGGTACCTTTGAGGTCTTTCTAACTGCTGCAGGTGTCAGGTAAGGTACATCCCATATGAGGCATTGTACTAGATTATGGGAGTGATAAGAGAACAGTATAGGGGCACAATGACCTCTGTTGACATAGATGTGAATCCTTTCATGATACGGTGTCCAATGTAGACAGTCTTCCTAGCCACATTGGCAATGTGAGTGTCACATAACAGGTTACTGTCCACTTGTGTCCTTAGGTCCCTGATTACTCCTTCCATACATAATGGTTTACCACCTATGTGGTAATGTGTGGTACCTTGTTTGGTATTTGGTGGGACATTCATACTGTCCAGTGTCTTCAGGATGGCTGGGTGGGGTTCCTGTGTGTGAGAGTGTGGTCTGTAGCATGCCACAGACTGTACAGCAGTCTTGCCTACAGTTAGTTGCACATGGGTGGACTCCAATGCCTTGTGCATTGTCAGTTACCTGGACGTATGGGTGTCAGTGCTGAATATGGATACTCACCCTCCTTTTATGTTTTGTTCCAGGTTTTGGGGCCATGACACATGATATGTGGTATAACCTGGTAGTGCTGGTGTGCTGTCAGGAGGCTTGCAGCAGGTTTCTGTCACTGCACAGACATCAATGTTCTCCATACTGGGGACGGCCTCGGGAGCATACATATTGGGGTTTACACATCTGGCATTGGTCAGCCTTACCCTTATGTTTCTTTCCACTTATGTTTTCTAGGGTGGTGGGTTAGTCTTTTCAGCCTTGCCTACAAAAGGCTCTATGGAGGTGGCAAAGGCCTTATCCAATATCCAGATGCCCAGGGGTAACAGGTGCAAGCCATCCCAGGAACAGCTGCATGGCTTGTCAAGCATGACATCCCAAGCAGACAGACATTGGATCCTCTTGGAATGACACCAGTAAGTGTGCCACTTGCTATGACTGATCATTCCGCGTTTGTACTGTGGCATTATTCTTGGTAAGGGTAGGATGCTGCAAATGGTGAGTGTCATACCGGCCTGGACTACATAATCAGAGAGCTCATCTATATCTCTTTTCACGTAGTCTAGGGAGGTACATCTCAGGTCATTCACACCAGCATGGACTATGACTGCATCATATTTCTACTTGCTTTGGGGTGACCTGCATACTTGTGCTATGTGGCGTATTGTGGCAGCCTACAGGCAGCTTACTGTACCCTTTCCCTTGTTCAGTCTGGTGTGCGGGACAGCAGTGTGTCTCGCTATGGAGTCACCTATTACAACTGTATCAGGCATGTTGTTTCTCCTTCTGGCCTGTGACTGTTTGGCACACCAGCTTTGTGTACTATGTGTTGCATGTGCTATGTTTGGAAGTTGTTTGATTGGGTGTCTGCTTTAGAGGCCTCTGTTGGTGTGCTGTGTTTGTAATTTGTGCCTCCGGGAATGTTTTTCTGTGTTTATGTCTTTGGTTTGCAGTTGTGATAGGTCTATGTGGGACTGCGTTTGTGGTGTGTGTGTGGTTACCTTCTCCTCCTGACTAGTTTTGGGAGTACTGAGTTGAGGGAGCTCAGCCTCCAGTTTGGATAGATGGTTGCATCTCTCACATATATTTGTATTTCTTGGGGGGAGTTGGGGGTTGTCTGTGTACTTGGGGCAGGTGTAACATTGCTTTAGGAGTCACAGATTCAACTTGTTGTGGCTGGCCTTAGTGGATTGTATGTGTGGACATATTTTATTGCCATACTACTGATCAGTGATTACTTCATTGTTTATGTTTGCTCTATCATGTAGTAGCTTCCTCATTCTCTTGCATGGTTTGGTTATGGCTGGTGTCCACCATGCCAGATGCCTGCGTGTATGGCATTGTGTCTTGTTTTAATTTAGGATTGCATAATCCAAGCATTCCTGGCAGTGTTCATGGAATGGCTGTATTACAGGTTCTGAGGTGTGGCCCATATTTTGCACCTGCACAGAACCTTTAATGGATTCCACATCAGTTTGGAGGAGTGCAAATATTGCTTTAAACATGTTTTCCACTGTGGTTTTCTGGCCAGGGACTGTGGTCAGGATTTGTATATCCAGTGTGATTACTCTATGGTCTGGTTTTACCAGTGAGCAATACACTTCTCGTCTTGCCATGCAGTACCCATGTTGCTGATTATCACATCCAGTATGCTTACCCCTCTTGTGGGAGTGGTACGTTGTTCCTGGGCATTTTGGTTTATGGATTCTACGAACTTTTGTCCTGCAGTGTTGGAGCTAGTATAATGCTCCCAGTCTATGTCTGGGTATTTTCAGTCACCCAATATAATGTGGTTTGGAGGACTTGATATATTCATGTATTCCAGCATAGGCCAGGTGCAGTTCCTTGTGTTGGGACAGTAGTCTGTAGCAGGCTATAAACTGGGGGGCAGTTTTAGCCACTGTTACTTGACCATGGCTAGTCCATGCTGCTTTTTGTTGTGGTACCAACATGGGGGTGTGGTTATCCTTGACAATTATTGCTAGTCACCCTCCTTTTGTAGCTTGTTCCATGTTTTGAGGCTGTACAGCACCGTATGAGGTGTAACCTGGTAGTGTTAGGGTGCTGTTGTGAGCCTTGACTCAGTTTTCTGTTACAGCACAGATATCAACATTCTCCATACTGGGTGAGTTTAGACTGCATGCATCTTGCTGTTTCGACTTATCCCTTATCTTATTCTTATCCCTTCTGATACCTATGGAAGTAGGTTTGTGTTTTGAGACTTACCTATTCAGGGCACGCTGTGGGTAACAACAGCCTTTGCCAGTATCCATACGGCCTGCACTGATAGGTGCACGCCAGTCTTAGCAGGTGGAGCATCATGTCATGCTCAGCATGTCATCCCAGGCTGGCACACATTGGATCCCCTTTGACTAACTGCAATACTTCAGTCAATTATTGCACTTGTTCATCTCATTGTCATATTGTGGCATGATGCTTGGTGAGGGTAGGATGTTAGTCAGGGTCCTCAGGTGTGCATGTAGTACATGGTGTTACATTACTTAACACATAGCATTCATGCCTCAGGTAGTGCTGCAGGGCAGCCTCTGTCGGATGCACATATTACACTCCCTGTACATGTTTGTGAGCAGGTCATGTCATTTTAGGCATCCCTGTTATTATCTGAGTGAGTCAGAGGGGGTATCATTCCCAGGGTTCCTACTGAGCCAGTGTATGTGCTATGTGTTGCCTCTTTGCCAAGGCCAGAGCATAATGGGCACGCCTCCTTCTGCCTACTGGGGCAGGCTCAGGTTGTTCCTCCTCCGAGTCACGCTCTGCCTGTGATGGCCTTGGCAATAGTGGGGGGCTGTTTGGCCCGG
Source organism: Protopterus annectens (assembly GCF_019279795.1). Lineage (NCBI taxonomy): Eukaryota > Metazoa > Chordata > Ceratodontiformes > Protopteridae > Protopterus > Protopterus annectens. The sequence goes on from NC_056725.1 coordinate 1,651,687,084, forward strand.
CCCTATGCTGGTCCTGCTGCAGCTGTTTTCACAAGATCATATTATGTAGCATAGCACATACCATGACAATTTGGGTACATGTAGTTGGAGTGTACTGCAAGGCTCCACCAGATGTGTCCAGACACCAGAACCGTGACTTGAGCAGCCCAAACACACGCTCTATTACATTACGTGTTTGTGCGTGTGCCTCATTATGGCATTCTGTTCAGGTGTGTGTGCGTTTCTGATGGGTGTCATCAGCCACTGCTCCAGTGCATAACCTGCATCCCCCACTAAGTGTCCGAGCGGGATGTCCCCATTGGCAAATGTCTGGTACAGCTGTGTCAAATGCCAGATGTGGGAATCATGGTAGCTCCCAGGGCAGCCAGCACACACATTCATTATTATGCCCTGGGCATCACACACGACCTGGCAGTTGATGGTGGGGAAGCCCTTGCGGTTGATGTATGCCCTACCCCGCTCACTGGCTGGTGCTTTGATGTGTATGTGCGTGCAGTCTATTGCACCCACTACCTCAGGGTAGTCCGCTATTTGCTGGAAGAGACACATTATTGCTGGCCAATACCTCACGGGCATTGGGGAAATATACATGATCACCGACATGTGCTGACATGGCATCCAGGAACTGGTGCAGTACCCTGGAGGCTGATGCCTGTGATATCCCCATCATATCACCAGTTGGTCTCTGGAAGGTACCTGTTGCTAGTATTCTTAGGCCAACACATACCTTGGTTTCCACTGGGATGGGCTCCCCTCTGTTGGTTCTGTGTGTGAGGTGTGGCCTGTACAGCTCCACTATTTGCTGCAGGAGGTCTCTGTCCACTCTATAGCGCTCTACTATCTCCAGCTCATGTAATCCATGGTAGGTGACCCTGGGCCTGTACACTCTTCTCCGTCTCCTCACTGTGGGTTGTCTGGCACCGTCTGCATTGTCACCACCCTCAGCAAGTCGCCTATGTCTCATTATGACAGTTATGGCAGCCCCTAACATTTCTGCTCTGAGTTCAGCTTTTTCAGTTTTCACTTCTAATAGCTTACTCCTGTCTTGCAGTGTCTCTTGAGAGAAACATCTTGCACTGCTGTTTGCAGATTTTTAAGTGTTGGGCTGAGCTACTATTCTGCCTGTGTAATTGCCTGCTTCTAATTGTTTTCACCTGCTAGCTCCAGCAGTATTCCCTGCTAGCTTCCTACTAATTCTGTTGCTTCCTTTTTCCTTTCTGTTTCGTCAGGGGGGAGCAGCGTGTATACCAGCAGAAACATGCTCACAGTGGCTGACATGCACGCACACATGCTTACACAGCTCAGAATTGCCTTATTCGGGATAAAACACGCGCACACCAACTCAAACAGTGTTACAGCTCTGCCAACAGGCTTCTACATGCTAAGTCTGCCCTACATGTGTGCACACCCGCGCAAACAGTGTTAAACATCTCCCAACACGCTCCCACATGCTCAGTCTGCCTTACACACGCGCACACTGTCTTACTCACGCTTCATGGTGCACACATGTGCGCATGCACGCACAGCAAGAAACTTTGGTGTAGGCAACAGTGTACACCTTCCATTTCTTGACTTTCTCATGCTTATCTAGTGGCACACCTCTTTCCATGATATCTGTCTGACATCTGTCATGTAACTCTGACCTCCAATGAACTGCATTTCTTTCTACCATTTCCCCCCTGTGATGTCACCTATCTCCTACTCTGTTCCTCCCCCTTCTGTAACTCTTACACTACTCAGAATGTGCTCATTTGCTATGTGACAGTGGAATTCAGTATCCTAACACTCATTTGCATCAGATTGCCTACTAATGCTTAGTTACATGTCTTAGACTCAGCTTCCCCCCTTAGCAACCACTACACGGTGGCCATGTTGTTTTTGGTCTGCTGGTCCCTGCATTGAAATTCCATGTATTGCATAAAACCCACATTTGTGGGTTTATAACCTTCGTTTTTATGTTTTATACAGTGTAGCCCATTTGCGTGGGGCTGCGCTGGGTTTAAACATCGGCGATTTTTAATAATTTTGCATCAGGTTACCTTGCCAATGGCCACATATTTGGCCATTGGCATGCTGCCTGACACATATGCACCCTTTATTTGGAGCTGACATGGATCCATTGCGGTTTTTGCAGAAACGTACTCAGTTGTCAACTGAGTACATTTCTGCAGCTAAAACGGCTCTTACACGGGCTGTTCTGGGCTTCCTGGATCGCTAATCATCCTCATTTGCATGCTATTTGGCTGCAAGTGAGGTGATTAGCTTATCCACGCCCACTCCATGTAAGAGACGTTTTAGCTTGTCTCTTACACGGACTTTGGGCTGTTCCTGGATCGTGAAGGCTGCATGGAGTCTTACACTACTCTTAGACTCCGTGCAAGCCTTCGTGAATCTGGCCCAGTGTTTTTAAATGACAAAATAGAGCAGTAGGAAAAGTTACAACATTGCTTTCATGCTTTGTTTGAAAACTTTTTTATTGATGACAGTTTTGCAGTTTCTAGTATGGGAAACAGATATATGCTGATTCACATGTATAAAAACATATATTTTACTGAAATTTGGCTGTTTCCCACTGGAAAAATAAGGGAGACAACTTTGAATATTCTCCTTATCTCGTGCAGTGCACTCACGAGTTAATTATTCATTTGGAAAACTTTCTACAGTTTGTGGAATCATCTATTTTCTCTCTGAACTCCCTCGATGATGTGAAGCAGCTGGATGACACCATCACCATGCGACAAATATTTCCAGGAAGTGCAGAACTATCAACCAAAAGAAACCACACAGAAAACTAAGAAAAAGATGTTGGTAAGTCAGCTCCAAGGGCTAGGCACAGGTAATTGTAGGTTATAGTCCAATCCAATGTACTTAATACCAGAAGTTATAAAAACACTGCTTTATTCAACAAGTGCAGAACTATATTTTGACTGTAACTTGGCTTAACAGTCTTTTTTGTTTTAAATCAACTATTATTTACTTAAAATGATCATTTATATGGTCGATGACAAGATTACATATTAAAATAACATAATATCTTCATCTTTTCTGACTTGAAGAAAGGATTACAGAACAGATAAAGGAAGAAAATGTAAAAAAAAAAGAGGTGAGCGAGGAGATGGTTATGAGATAACTGTGTGAAAATTAAAATGTAAATATCTATGTGTTTTATTCTTAGACCCTACAAGTGTAAATGCTGATGGTAGCATTTATATATATATATATATATATATATATATATATATATATATATATATTTTTTTTTTTTTTTTTTTTTTCTCTCCCTCATCTTTCTTTGAAGTATCACTACATACTATGATTATGGTTACCATACTCAAAGTTAATATCTTCACAAATTTGCGCTATCTTTATATTTAAGTGTCATAAGCAAGGTTATGCATATCATTTCAGAATGTTTGTTTGCATAGCAAAGAATTGAATAACAAAAGTGGTATACTAAAAAAAACTTTGCAAATAGATATGTTATTCTGCCACTAGTAAAAGTAGTTGTATATAGGTTCATAGGTTCATAGGGAGATACTAGGCTATCTGCCCTTGGGCATTTATAAGCCTAGCCTAAGTGTATTTGGCATTCGCCTCCCTATTAGATTAGCCTACTGTGCCTCTGTATAGTAGGTCACAGAAGGTAGCCCTTTAAGATTAGTTTACCATGCCTCTGTTGAGCAGGGACACAGAAGAGATTCGAGGGGTGAATTTGCGATTTCCCATCCACACGTCCAGATTTCGCTTGAAGAGGGTCAGCGAGGGGCTATGTCTAACATGAACTGGTATTTTATTCCAGAGTGAGGGGAGCCTCTGGGAAATGAATCTGTCCCTCCAGCATGTCCTATTTATTTTTGTGCTGAGGTTTAAGTCCCTGGAGCATGTAGCTCTAAGGGATTTGTATTTTTTGAACCAGTTCTAACTTACAAACAGGAAATGCACAGGAAAAACGATATCCAAACTGCCCAAGATGTAAAAAATACAGGTTTATTGTCCAACGCACAAAATGAGCAGCACCAATTCACCAATGACCTAGGTTTCGTCTCAAAGCACTGACTTCATCAGATTGGTGAACCAGTAACCGACATTATATATACAACTTAATCAACTAATTATAACTAATTAACAATACCTAATTCAATAAATCTCAATACCCCCCCTGACAACCTAAGGTGTTTATTTAAACTAAACAATATCTGCTCAACCACATAAAGAAAGTTAAAAACGTATGTGAAGGAAAAGTATGTAGCAAAAAAACTAAAAATATTAAAAATGTTATAAATATTGTTGGTTTCTGTATCATTATGTTTAGTGGCATCCAAAATTATGAAGGTTACTATTCTAAGATACAATCAAACAGGGGGGGGGGGTATTGAGATTTATTGAATTAGGTATTGTTAATTAGTTATAATTAGTTGATTAAGTTGTATATATAATGTCGGTTACTGGCTCACCAATCTGATGAATTCAGTGCTTTGAGACGAAACCTAGGTCATTGGTGAATTGGTGCTGCTCATTTTGTGCGTTGGACAATAAACCTGTATTTTTTACATCTTGGGCAGTTTGGATATCATTTTTCCTGTGCATTTGTATTTTTTAAGGTGGAGCATGTCCATTAATTCTGGGTTAGGCATGGCTTTGTACGTCAGGCATAGATCGCCTCTGAGTAGGTGGTAAGCAACTGAGTAGAGCTGGAGTTTCTTTAGTCTAGCTGCATAGGCCATCTGTTTGTAGCCCATGATCCTCTTGGTGAGGTACTTTTGGGGTCTCTTCAGTTGCTGCAGGTGTTGGTAAGGTACATCCCAAAAGGGGCATTGTATTCAATTATGGGCCTGATGAGTGATGAGTAGAGGGACACAATGACCTCTCTTGATCTAGATGCGAACCCTTTCATGATAATGTATAGATACGTGTGTTTATAGTGACTACATCCCATTTGGGGATGATACAATGTTTATTTAAATGACATACTGTTTGTAATTACACTTACGTCTTCTAAACAGTTATTCTAAATATAACAATTTACAAGGGATCCTAACTGCATGTTCGCCTTGTTTTACATTTTTCTCTCTCCCTTTTCTGTCTCTGTTCCCTCTTGTGTTCATGTATATAAGTTAAATAAAGGGAAGAGATATAATGAGAGTTATAAACATGTTAATACAAAATAGAATTACATTTAAACAAACCATGGTTTGAACAATAACATCGTGTCCTGGATAATGTATTATATCTGATAACCTAATAGAAATGTTGTTCATACAAACAAACTCTGTTATCTATTTTAATAGTAAGGCAGTGGGCTAAATTACTTAGTCCTTTTATATAATCTGTTAGACATTTGCCTTATTTTGGAATGTAAAGCATATTTTGAATCTATTAGGTTACACAGATTTCTTATTAGATATGATATCTATGAATGCATAAACCTTCCAGATAACACTGTATTAGGACAATTAATGACTTCATAAGAATTTGGTTATCTTAATGTTTCTAACTTAAAGTATATAAAGTATGTTATTAGTGGAGTTTGTACTCTGTTGTTACAATTTAGGGGTTGATCTCAGTGACAGATGTCATTTGGATTAGGAGGTTATAACTCCAGGCTGGGAGCATTGGGGTGTTTGTTTTTATCTAGTGTATGTAATAATTTGTTTTAAAAAAGAGTTTTTTGACATCCAGAGTTGCTTATTTACAGAAAACATAGAGAATAAAGGCCAAGGATTACATTTTTTCCTAAAGACATGAGATTTAATATTTTTACTAGGAACACATTCATTTTTTGCGTAAATTTGTCACATTATACATATGATATTGATATGTTACTAACACATCTTTCAGGTACAATTGCATAATATGACTATGTTGAAAGGTATGTCACTTAACGTAAATGGTTTGAACAATCTGTATAAAAAAAGTAATTTGTTTAAATATCTAGCTTTTCATAAACCTAATATAGTATTCTTGCAAGAAACCCATTTTACAAAATATACTATTACATTTCTAGATACAAATAAATACACAACTATAGTAAGCTCAGAGTGTATGAAAAAAGAGGTGTAGCAATATTGTGGTACAAAACATTACCGTTACCCAGAATAATCATAACATACTAAGACAATAAAGGTTTGCTTTGCTTGGCTGTAACTGAGATGAGTAAGAAACTATATACATTAATAAACAACTATTGGTTACCTGGTATTGGTACTAATACTATTAGACACATATTGAATCAAGAAGTTTCACTGTCTGATGGACATATCATTAAGGCAGATGACTACAACTGTATCTTAGACCCTAAAGATACAACCACTTCAGGAAAACGAAAAATTACAGCACAAGCTAAACAACGTATAAATTTCATAGATTTATACCTACTCAAAGACATATATCATTTTGTGGATCATGACTCATTACAATACACATTCAATTCTAATATTTACAAAACATATTCTAGAACTGATAGAATATTTCTTTCCACACAGATAATGAATAACCTGACCAACAGCAAAATTATATCCTCCCCAATCTCGGACCATAATATTGTCATATTTGAATTTAATATTAATAACACCCACAGTGTCCAAATTAAAAGGATTCCAGCATAGCTCACAAAACTTAAGGATTTTCAATTATTCATAACAGAAGAGACACAAAACTTCATTGATGTAAACTCAGCATCAGACACACATGATATATTTATTTGGGATGCCCTAAAAGCTTATTTATATGGACAAATAAACAAATGGTTTCATAATAAGATGAAAATATGGGATAAAGATATAACAATAATACAAGATAAACTGGACTCACTATACACAAATAATAAAGACAACCTGTCTTCAAAGAATATAAGGGATGAGATATACAAACTAAATGAGGAATATAGATCTATCCTACATCATAAAACAAAGATAACACTAAAAAATAGGTTTCTTGCTTATTCTGTAAATCCTAAACATCTATCAAACCTTAAGAATAAGACTAAAAGATAAAATAAATATAATTATATTAAAGACATACATTCTGAAAAAAAGAAAAGTACATAGTATACAATATATATTAGAAGAGTTTAGATGTCACTTTCATGAAATTAATTAATCCACACAACAAATTCAAACACAAGATAACATGAGATTATAGTAACAAGAATATATATATATATATATATATATATATATATATATATATATATATATATATATATGGTTCTATCTGACTACGTCGACAAGTCAGAACGCCGACAGCGAGAACACCGACGCCAGAAGATCGAAAACGGAGAAGACCGACGGATCAAAACCCCGACGCTGAGAACATCGACATGGGAAAAGGCTGTGGATGTATGCGGTAGTGACGGACGTTAGGGTGCGAGTAAGGTAAGTGTGCGACTGTGATAGTTTGTGGGTTGGGGGCGGGTTAAGTGAGTTAGGGTTAGGGCTGGCTAGGTAAGTGTCGACTGTGATAGTTTGTGGGTTAGGGGCGGATAAGTGAGTTAGGGTTAGGGCTGGCTAGGTAAGTGTGCGACTGTGATAGTTTGTGGGTTAGGGGCGGGTTAAGTGAGTTAGGGTTAGGGGCGGGTTAGGTGAGTGTGCGATAGTGGCGGACCTTAGGGTTAGGGTTTGGGTTAAGGTTGTAGGTAGTTGTGTATGTGAGGTTTAGTGTTGGTTTGTAAGGATTTTGGTGTGCTTGTGTTGTGTGTGTGCTTTTTGGACCGGGGATTTGTTTTGTTTGTTGCTTGTCAGGATTATGGTGTGTCGGGCATGTGAGGTTTCGTGTTTGTGAAATGTCGGTTATGTGGTGTCGGTGATTTCGTTTTCGGCGTTTTGACTTGTCGACGTTGTAAGATAGATCCATATATATATATATATATATATATATATACACACATATATATATATATATATATATATATATATATATATATATATATATATATAATAAACTTAACAAACAACAAATAGAAGTTATTGATAAACAAATTACTTTATCAGATATACAAAGTCAAGTAAGCTTAAACTAAACAAAGGTCCAGGTAGCGACGGAATTATTCCTGAAATATATAAGATAATGCCCAAAATGGCTATTTCCTTACTACACAAAGTATATAACTAGCCCAAAATGATAATATTACAAACCCATCATGGAAATATACATTTATAGCCCCTATTTTAAAATCAAATGACCCAAAATTCTGTTCCTCATACAGACCAATATTTTTACTGAATATCGATTATAAGATGTTTATGAATATATTCTCAGAAAGACTGAAGAAATTCTTACCCCACTTACTAGACGAAGACCAGACAGGATTTATAACTAACATAAGTACTTTTGATAATATAAAATGAACCCTAGCTATTATAGACTTCTCACAAAGGAAGAAAAGGAACTTATCTTAATTAGTCTTGATATTAATGCGGCCTTTGATTCTATTAACTGGATCTATCTATTTACTCTTTTGGAATGCTTACATTTTTCACACAATTTTATTAATCTTCTAAAACATTTATATGAAGAAATCTATGCATATTCCAAAATAGGGTCATATATTTCCAATAAAATATCTATTACAAAAGGCACCAAACAAGGATGTCCTCTCTCTCCTCTACTATTTACTTTTATCATGGAACCCTGGGCAAATGAAATAAGAAACAATAAAGAAATAGAGGGTTTGGAAATGGATAAAGACAATATAGCCAAAATCCAGCTGTTTGCGGATGATGTTCTTATCACCACAAAGGGAAATGACGCCTCAATCATGTCATTATATGAATCAATTAAAATGTTTCAAATTATGTCCGGTCTATCATTCAATGATAACAAAACAAAAATTCTACCCATATATCCTAATAATAAAAAAATAAAAAAAGGATGATAGGAAATAATACATATCACATTGCTAACGTAGATCAAATCACATATCTTGAAATCATTCTTGCCAAAGACATTAAATCAATAATTCAATTAAACTATAACAAATGTTTACAAAATATCCAAGAATTATTTTCAAAATGGAATACAATAATATTTACTACTGAAGAAAGACTAACCATTATAAAAATGATAATTCTACCTACAATCTTATACATAATACAATCCATTCAAATTCTACCCTCAAAAAGGTTTATAAATAAACTAAACACTTTAAAACTAAGATTATTTTGGTAACAAAAATAACTAGAATTACTATTAATCAACATACTAACAGCTGGAAGAATGGTGGAATAGCTTTCCCAGATCTAAACCTCTATTCGATTTCCGCTATAATCAGATCAATTTCTCAGCTCTTAGATATAACCTATTTAGCTAAATGGAAATCTTTATGGGAAGTATCAGCCATGGAACTTATAACAAGACCAACAACATATCAACTAGAATTCATAAAGACATCTTTTATATAGATCTTAAAATAATATTTTATCACACATACTAATCCTAATCATACTGCCAGTTACATACATAATATTATAATTAACTTTAGAAACTTTATCTATAAACATGTTAAATATAAAGACTACTTTTTTGTTATTTCCTATAGCATATACACAAGATACTTTTGTTACCTCAGGTATTAACAACATTTCTCAACTGAAAAACAATGAACTCAAATACTGGTTCCAGCTAACTTATGAATACAAGAATAGTTCAATGGATCATGTTATACAGGAATATACACTTAATAATTCCTCATGGTTAGATATACAGACACTTATACTATATCTTGATAATGAGCTGAAACTAGCTTCACCAACATGCAAACATGACACCAAGATATTATTACAATTTCTTCAGTCAACATTATTACACCTTCATACAAATTCAGGTAGTCTCTCCTTTATTTATAGACTTTTAAGAGAAAAAACATTTTCTTGCACACATAACTACTGGAGTTATTATAGTTTAATTACTCATAATTCCCCAAGTAAGCAAGATAAGATTAATATGCTGCAATCACCTGGGAAAACATCATTTTCTCTGAAATAGAAGATTTACACATGGAGATGCATGAATAGATCCTTTTCTACACCACAGATAATGGACAAAATTAATAAAAAACAGAACATCTGTAATAGATGCAACTCTAATGTAGATATTAACTGGGCACATATGTGTCTTGACTGTCCAACCTTAAATATCTTTTGGAATAAAGTAAATGACTTTTTACAAGCATTTTTTTTCAGACAACTTCATATTGAATAAATCATTAATCATATTTAATACACCTGTTCCATAATGTCTTAGGAAAATGAAATACTCAATACTATGGATTATACTGGCAGTGGCTAGAAAGATCATGACAAAAAATTGGATTTCAAAACATCCTCCTAATTCTCTGAGTTTACTAATTTATTAAAAGAAGTTAGTCATTTACAGATAAGAACCATAACCTCTAGAACATCTAGAAAGACACATGAACATCATTTATGGGTTAACTTACAAAATATGTTGGAAAAAATGATCATTTTGCATAAAAGTAATTGACTTTCCTTGTCATTCATGAAAACAAGTTACAAAAAGAAGGTTATAGTGTATGTTAATGTATAAATACTCAATGTCTATGTACATACTTTAGCTTGTTTGCTTTGTTATTTGTATATTCATATTTAAATGCTATAAATATATGTTATCAGTTTGTAAATCTATAATGTAAATTATCTTATGTATGTCTATGTGATTGTTTTCACTATAATCAAAATCAATAAAACTGTTTAAAAAAAAAAGTAATGTTTATTAGCACCAATAACAAATAAATAAATAAAATGCCTTAACTGAAACACCATGTTTTTCATCCTAAGCAGAGGAATTCATTAGATAAGAAAACAGCTTTACCCTAACCATTTAAATACCCATGCTAATCGACCAATAACCATTAATTAAAATGATAAACATCTTGCTAAAGCTAAATAAGCTGAATTTAAAAAGACATGCACTGGGATTCATGAAGCTTGCGCCAGGTGCCAGAGTAGCGTCAGCAATCTAGCGCCAAATTTAGCCACCGAGCGATTTAGATACGAGCTGTTTCCATGTGCACTACCAGCGTACACGAGATCTGCGCAGCTCCCTGTGCATGTATGCTAATTACCCCATGCGCAGCAGTGTAGCAAGCAAATTAAGGTATATAGCGATTCATGAAGTGGTGCAGGTATAGCGTAAGCATGAAGAAATGTAAACCAAAAAAAGGTTTACATTTTTTCAAACATAAAATCAGAGCCATGAAAATGGACCAAACATACGTATTATAATGTTAATATATGCCAATGGCTAAATATATAGCCAGTGGCATAAAAAATGCACAACACATAAAAAATAACATTTAATGTCATGGCCACACTAAAACCGCAGTGCATCGGTGCGCAAACGGGATCACAAGTAAAATATATTTAGATGTCATAAAACTGCAATGTAACACATTTCATGAATTCCCCATAATAGTCAATGGCACGCATGCTACACCACAACCATGGCGCAAGGGTTGCTAAGGGTCTGTGACAGTGTTCTGCATGGTAACTAGGAATTAATAGTTAATGCCATGCAAATGAGTCAAGTAATACTGAATCGCAAACGCCCCGCCGGCATAAGGATTTACCACACAGCATAGCGGTACAACACCAAGGAGTGGCCTGGAGGTAAACATGACATCAACAGAGGGGTGCGCCACCGCAGCTGTAAGCACACTGGAGTATTGCTAATCCGGGTTGCCTGTTGCTAAGCAAAGCCGCAGGATAGGGGTGTGGAAGTAGCCATAGCTTTGCTTAGCTGAGAGTACACAAGGTAATCAAAAGTGCATGTAAACGTGGATGAAAACGTGCTTGAAACCTGGTAAATGGCTGTGGTGGTGTGCACCACAGCTGAAACAAGAAGGATACGGGAAGACAATAAGGAAATGCTGCAGCATGGTAATTGGAGTACGAATGAGTAATTAACACCTAGGAACCCACAGTGGGCCATTGACAGCAGCTAATAAGGCTGCCAGCAGCTACCTGCAGAACAGGAAAGGGGAGGTGCCATACAGCAAACAAAAAGGAACTGTCACAGTAGAACAAAGCAAACTTTCACTAGATCAGCTACATAACACATTTCCAAACACAATCCTGGGCTGTGAAAGTACAAAACAAGAAAGCAGGCAGCTGGATGTATGCCTGACAGTGGGAGGTCGAATTGGGTTGAAAAGTGAAGTAAAGGGCAATAGATGAATTATGGCAGCCAAGTGTAAGTCAACACCAAAGGCCCCACAATAGCAGTACCTGCTGTAAAACCAATAATTAAGATACCCTGCAGCTGGAATTGCACATACACACCCAATTACACCAGCATCATCCATTGCACAATAGTATAAGGTGTGAAAGCCCCCCACACACACTTGTGTATTCCCAGACACTCTGCACCATTGTTGCATACAGCCGGGGAACTTTTAATATGTACATGTTAGGGGCTGCCATAGCTTTGATTCACCAGCATGTGTTGGAGACTGATGGTGGTGTGGAGGATGATGCTGACAACCATCTCAGGCAACATAGGAGGAGAAGAGTGTTCAGACCCAGGGTAACCTACCAGGGGCTACATGATCTGGAGATAGTAGAGCATTACAGTATGGACAAGGGCACCATACAGAAACTTCTTGAGCTGTGCTGGCCATGCCTCAGAGCCAGAAGTAACAGAGGGGAAGCCATCCCAGTGGACATGAAGGTATGTGCAAGCTTTAGAATACTAGCCACAGGTACCTTCCAAAGGCCAACTGGGGATATAATGGGGATCTCACAGGCATCAGCATCCAGAGTACTCCACCAGTTCCTGGATGCCATGTTACCACATGCCAATGAATACATATACTTCCCCTGAATGCAGAAGGAGTTGGCCAGCAATATGCATCTCTTCCACCATGTGGCAGACTACCCGGAGGTACTGGATACAATAGACTGCACGCACATACACATCAAGACACCTCCTGGTGAGCAGGGTAGGCACTACGTAAACTGGAAGGGATAACCCTCCATCAACTGCCAGGTCATGTGTGATGCCCAGGGCATTATCATGGATGTGTGTGCTGGCAGCCCTGGAAGCTATCACGACTCCCACATCTGGCATGCCTCACAGCTGTATCAGGTATTTGCCAGGGGGACATCCCATATGGCCACCTGGTGGGGGATGCTGGCTATGCACTGGAACCGTGGATGATGACTCCAATCAGAAATGCACACACAGCCATGTAAGAACACCATAATGAGGCGCACGCAGAAACCAGAATCATCATACAGTGTGTGTTTGGGATGCTGAAATCACAGTTCCATTGCTTGGACATATCTGGTGGAGCCTTGCAGTACTCTCCAGGCATGTGTGCCCACATCTTCATAGTATGTGCCATGCTTCACAATATGATCCTGCGGAAACAGCTGCAGCAGGGGCAGAATGGTGAAGGCCCTCACAGCCCACCACCATTGCCAAGGGACCCACAGGCACAGAGGGACTCAGACCACAAACACCCTGTGCCAGCCCCAGTAGGCAGACGGAGGCATGCCCAGTATGCCCATGCCTTGGCAAAGAGGGAATGTATAGCCCACACACTGACAGTGTAGGCATTTATGGACTACACCCTTCTCCACCTGCACATACAGCAAACATGGATGGCACACACACACGACCACCAGTAAATTGTCATGTATAGGTGGTCTACTGTGTGCATCCTACATAGGTAGCCCTCAACTATTGCACACACAACTGCCATTGGTACAAGGTAAATCAATAGCTGAACAATAAATTAAGCTATCAGCATGTGTCCATACTGTATGTATTGGTTCATAGATACATAGGTAGGTACATGCCTAACTGCCCGAGGCCACTCATAAGCATAGCCAAAAAGTGTCTGCTGTTGCCACCACATTGATTAACTAACTGTCCCTCTGTGGAGCCGAGCCAATTGCAGGATCCCTGGGGTGTATCCACTGTTCCCCACCCACTCTGCAAGGATTCCCTGGAGTGTTAGTGAGGGGATTTGTATAATGTAATCAGGGATGTAGTTCCAAATAATGGGGAGTATCCATGACAGAAATCTTCTCAGATGATTTACATGTTACATAGTATACCTTAACCATAGCTTGCATATATAGGTAGTATTCAACAGAATAATAAACATGTGGAACACACAACCACTGAAATGTGCATTAATGACCCTTGCACTACCAGTGCCTGCTCTGAGAGGCAAAATACCACTGCCAGGATTAGAAAACGCAACCATGTACACAATCTTTACAATAACATACCACTAAGCTACCTCAGATGTACGAATGGCAGTTGTGTATACTGACAGGATAAAACACAAAAGGTAGGAATGTGTGGAAAAAGGACAAACCGGCATGTACCCAATGAAAGGTGCATGTTTTATATATATGTATATATATATATATATATATAAAACATATATATATATATATATATATATATATATATATATATATATATATGTATACATCAACACATATATATATATATATATATATATATATAGAGAGAGAGAGAGGAAGGGAGAGAGAAAGATATGTTGATATATGGGGATATACATATATATGTAGATATATAGATAGGTTAACAACATCTACATAACCATGGAGGTACATATAAATGGGATACCTACCACATACCGACTGTTTGACATACCGACGCGCATAATCACGAGGCTTAAAGTCCGAAAGAAGACAGTACCGAAACACCAGAAGCGCATGGTTTAAAATCACGATGTTAAGGGACAGTTAGTCAGTGCTTCTGGTGTTGCGGATCAGGTAGGTTACTGTGTGTAAGTGTGTTTCTGAGGGCTGTAGTGTGTGTAAGTGTGTGTTCTGAGTTTGGTGTGTGCTCCTGGGGGACTGTAATGTGTGGGTTAGCTTTGTGCATCTATTTGCGTGATCTAGGAGGTAGAATATTAAAGTAGGGGGATGTGAGGAGCACATACACCCACATGGGGGTGTAGGGGGGCTTGCCCACCTGCTCATATGTAGTGTAGGATGGTTTGTTTGGATGTGGTGGGTAGCAGTGTGTCTGTGTGTGCGTGTGTGTGTTCCATGTTCATGTTACTTTCAGAAGTTACTGTCGCTGTCAGTAATGTGGGTTATGGGAGTCTGGGCCTGGTACTTTGGGCAGCAGAATTGTGTGGTTTCGGGATTCTGTAGGTATCCTGTATACATCGGTTGAAGTGTTTATATATGAGTATAACATGGACCATAGCAATCACACATTCCGCCACGACCAACCTTTATGAACAAAGGATATGGAGAGTATATGCCTGTACACTATTACGAATATGTGCTATTGACATGAGCCAATGATAGGGTTACCACCTGTCCTACTTTGCGAGGGACAGTCCCTCTTTGTGCGGTTGTGTTTTGACCAAATATATTAAATGTGGCAAATGTCCTGAAATTGTAGGACATAATTATGTCCCATATGTAATGCAATAGTTGCATACAATAGTTCTTTCTGTATCTAAAATACCTGCATGTTACAAGAAGCAGGATAAGCAACTAAACTGCTACAAGAATAAGCTTATATTTTGGCAAAAAAGGAAAGTTCTATCTCTTGTACTGACCGTGTGTTTGTGTCGGCCTGTAACATCTGATGTGTGTCCCGAAATGTCCCGCTATGGCCGTACGAAAAGGTGTCAACCTAAGCCAAACAGGGTCAGTCATCAACACAACTCCAATGACTGCAAATACCTATGACAGAAATACACAGCTTTCATGTAGCAACACTTTATTACATTCCGATGTATTACAAAGGATTCAAGGACTAACATCACCTGCATGCTATACAGGAACCACGTAACAGTGCCATAATGAATCAGCGTGCAATTACCATAGTATTATTCCACTAAAGGATAGGTGTTCAAATAGGGAAGGAACCCTCCCGCACATATTGATTATGTATAAAAGCAATTCCTACACACCTGCATCTGCTATGTACACCCACCAACATCACCCCCACACCCAAACAAAATTTCAATACAAACTGTAATAACATCACAAATCATTCACTCACTTTACAACATCTGCAGAAGCCTTAACATATCTTGGCAGAGGCACACTAACATGGCGCTATGTGAAATAGTTGCTGTTATACAATGGAACAGCTGCTGATGTTATAGGGTTTGTTTGCACTAATTCCATTTCAGAGGGTTGTGCGTACACCGGGAAGTGTTACCAATTACTGAGTAACAGCACAGTATGATGCACATGTACACCAAATCAAGGATGTCTGGTGAGCACACTGTAAACCACATAACAGTTCATGCATAGCCATACAGCCTTGAGCTGCCCAAACATCCTTGCCAGAATGAAACATCTGCAAAAGTGTCAGGTACAAACAAACCCTGCATAAGTAGCAATTTTCTGAAATATAACAGCTGTACTCACATGTAGAACAACATCATCCAGCCATTACACACAATCCATGGGAGTCATGAAGCTAATATATCTCTGTCTGTCTCCATATAGCTGTTGAAATACATCACAAATAACACATCCAGCCATCTTCCTCGAAAGTAAGGCAAACGGACAACACCCAAGTGGAGTACTCAATTATACACCACTGTTGCCATGGTATCGGCTAATGGTGTAGCTGCACAGCTGATGTGCATCTAATTAACTACTTTGGAACACCAATTGGTGGTCAGGATAGCACATGTTACCAATATTTAACTAGAAAAGGATGTCTTATCACACATTCAAACCATCCATATATACTAGCAGAATGTTGCAAAGAAGATTGAACACAAACTGAAAAGGATTGAAACAACAGTCAATGACACCTCGGGTTATGAATAAGGTATGTAGAACACTCAGTATGTCTGTGTATTTAGTACCTATTCTGTAATATTTAAAGTGCACGCAATCCATATAGTGGAAACAGTTATCCTGTAGTGATGCATTGTTGAGCATAGTAACGCTTGTAGTATTTATGTGTGTACTTCTGTAGGTCACAAGGCAAACACCGCATACACCACAAGGGATGCTATATAAGGGCTTTGAACACAACTATTCCTCATCAGCTGCTGTCAGTGGCAGGGGTTGTCCAGCAAGAATGTGCTATAACAGGGGATAGTATATGTTGATATATTGTAACAGTAGCCATATGTATGGGTGTATTACTGAGAATAACATATCGAAGGTTGGCCCACTGTGCAATTATGATTTGCATTGTGGGATATTGTGCCAATAACTGTGTAATGTACAGTATTGTAGGCAGATATGTATTACAAGTTACATAGCATTACTGTTATGTTAGGCAAACATTAGTTATGTCTATTGGCATTTACAATACACAATAACAGGATACATATGACTTGTAGTCACCTGAAACTTTATCAGCATGATAGCAAAGTAAAATGGAAGAGCTAGTTAACTATCCATGCACATAAGACATGTAATAAGTGCAAAGGTATGTACTAGGCTGTATTACCAAGGGTATTTATAAGCCTAGCTAGAGTGTGTTGGCTTTCACCACCCCCATAGGCTAGTTCCTGTGCCTCTGAATGGCAGAGCCATTAGTTCTCTGTGCCTCTGTCCAGCAGAGCCACTGCAGTGATCCCCGGGGTACATGTCTGTCTCCCATCCACATGTCAAGGTTTCCCTTGAAGAGTGCTAGTGAGTGGCCCTGCCCGATGTACATTGGAATCATGTTCCAAAGCATGGGGAGTCTCCGGGTCAGGAAACTATCCATCCAGCATGTCCTAGTCATTGCTGTGGTTAGGTGTATATCCCTAGAGCATGTGGCTCTCAGTGGCCTCTGTTTAGGTGGAGCATATCCAGCAATACTGGGTTGGACATGGGCCTTGTATGTCAAGCAGAAATCACCTGTGAGTATGCGGTATGCAATCGAGTACAGCTGGAGTTTCTTAGGTTGGGCTGCATAGGTCATCTGTTTGAGGTCAGTAATCCTCTTGGTGTGGTACTGTTGTGGTCTTCCAAGCTGTTGCAGTTGTCTAGTAAGGTATATCCCAAATGGGGTGTTGTATCCTTTAATGGGTCTAATAAGTCATGAGTATAGAGGCACAATGGCCCCCTTTGTAATGGATGCGAACCTATTAGAGATTAGGGGGGGCCATGTAGAAGGATAATCTAACCACCTTGTCATTATGGGTATCAGAGGATAGAGTGCTATCTACTGGGGTTCCCAGATCCCTTATTACCTTTTCTGTATGTAGGGGACTAGCACCTATGTGGTAGTCCTCGGGTAACTAGTTATATCCAAAGGGGATGGCTATGCATTATTTGGCATTCAGCTAGAGGCCATGATATTGACACCAGGTATCCGTCTCAGTGCGACCCTTCCAGAGAGTGTCTTTAACAGCTGGGGAAACAATTATGTCCCCTAGTTTGCAGTTTTCTGCAAACCTTTTCAGCCAAAGCCCTCCTGTGCTTGCCTGTACATCAGCGAATTATATACCAGACATGAGAGGTCCTAGGACTGAGGCCTGGGGGACACCACTTGTAACTGGTATACAGTCAGACGTAGGGTATGCAACTCCCACTGTGTGGGTTCTGTCCGTGAGCCACTTTGCAAACCATCACATGACGTAGGGGTTAATGTTCAGGCAGATGGGTATGTCAATAATACCAGAATGAGGAATGGTGTTGAAAGCCTTTGAGAGATCTAGGTAGACTGTGTGGACCT
This sequence comes from Protopterus annectens, assembly GCF_019279795.1. Lineage (NCBI taxonomy): Eukaryota > Metazoa > Chordata > Ceratodontiformes > Protopteridae > Protopterus > Protopterus annectens. The sequence goes on from NC_056725.1 coordinate 1,651,705,741, forward strand.
CCTTACCCTCATCTAATGCCTTGGTAACTGTCTCTAGAAGTCCACCAGATTTAGGAGGCATGGAATGCCCTTAACAAAGTCAAACTGAGAGGGGACAAAGGTTTGGAGGTACCCAATGTCTCTGTGACTGAGATCCATGATGATGTGCTCCATAGCTTTGCAGACCAGGCTAGTCAGGCCTATAGGGCAATAGGTCCCGTGGTCCATTGTGGCAGCACCTTTGTGGAGTGGGAATACTGTTGCTGTGCACCATCCAGGAGGCACAAAGCCTGATGCGAGGCTATTATTGAACATGGTGCATAGGTGGGGAGCCAGTACATTAAGAAGTTCATGTAAACTGCAGCCTCGGATGTTGTCCGGTCCCATGGATGCTGTGATATTGGCTTTAGAGTGTGCAGCTTTTACCTGTGTAGTTGTGAATACAGGGAATCTGCACTCTTCCTGTATAGATATGGGCTCTTTAGGGGGTGAGAGGAGGGAAAGGTAGCACTGAACCTATCTGCCAGGATGTTGGCAATATCAGTTGGTTCTGTAATGTTCGTGCCTTTGTGCTGTAACTCAGAGCAGATCTGGGTGTTGACATCGAGATATTTGATATAGCTATAGAATGCTTTGTGGTTGTTGTTAGAATTAGTGGTGGTTTTATTTTCATAGCTAGCTTTGGAAGATCTTATAAGGGATCTCACCTTCTTACTGAGGCTGACCAAAGAGATCCTCCATGCATGGGAGTGTACTCTCTTTTGCAACAGTGTCTTCCTCCTGTTGTACAGTTTGTTTATGGCAGGGGACCATCAGATTGGCTTCCTTAATTAGGGGTATAGCGTCTTGGTTCTGTTTGGGATATCATCATCCATGCACTCGTGTAAGTGCTTATAGAGTGTATTTGTGTAGGATTCAGCAGTTCTAACAGTATTGCCCATCTGCATGGGTGTCATGATGTTCACCACATCTGTCTTATGAAGCATGAAGTTGGCTTTGTAGACATATTATACTGTGGTTCCCTTAATGGAGGGTGGGGGTGGGATGTGGAAATCAATGGTGTTCAGCTTGTGGTGGGATCGGACCAACAAGGAGTTGACTTCAGGTGTGGAACACTGGTCACTCATGTTGGTAATGCCTAGGTCTAGGATGTTGTTGCCCCTGGTGGGTGTGTGGATATGTTGATCCAGGGCATTGGTGTTTATGAATTCCAGAAAGTGTTGAGCTAATGAGTTGGTACATGAGTAGTTTTCTCAGTTAATGGTGGGGTAGATTCAGTGAGACTATGTGATGAGGGTGGGGTGGTGCAAATGTTTACCTTCTCCACATGACTGTCAGGGTCAGGCTTGGTTGGAGAGAGCTTTACCTCCAGTTTGGCTAGATAAGTGCATCTCTCACAGGTTGTAGTGTTGGGTGGTATGCGGAGAGGGTTGTCTGTGTATATGAGGCAATGTCTACATTGCCTCAAGATGTCCAGATTCATCAGATAGACAGGAGAGAACAGTGGCAGCTGACCCTTGGACATGCCTGAATATAAAACTAATTTCCCCTAGATAAGTGAAGAAAGTGAGTACAAAAGCTATTTTACTCTAAGCAAGTGAGAAAAGTATGTACAAAACCTGTTTACTTTTAGGTAATGAGGAAGATTGAGTGCTATAGTAAATTAGTAGCTTATGTAGTGTTTACAAGTTCTGAACAAGTACTGCGCATGAATAAGCAATCCAGATAGGGTCTTGGATAACATAAACACACTGCCCCCCTACAGGTACACAGTCATATATCCATGTACACCACAGAGCCCCTGTACCCACAACTATGCAGGTACAAGCTGCACTCAGGCTGCATGGGACCTGTCCACATCACAGGTTGCATCAGACACGTATGACAAAACAAGTTGCTCTCCACATACACATCATGTAAAACATAGCTCCATGTCAGGCTGTGTACAGACTGAATGGTGCACACCAACAAGTATCACATCTCACAAAGGGGGAGACACCACTGATAATGGGAAGTACTGCACTACTACCCTGCTGAGTCTGGTCTGAAAGGCCATGAACCTTGATCAAATTATTTGATGTCAGCAGTACAGATATAGGTGACAATAAGGTTGATTTCACACTGCATATCATAACCTTGCCAGGTCATAGGGCATCATCACCCATGCTGTGTTCCACCTGCACTCGGTATACTAGATGTACATTTCTATGTCAAATTAATGTTTTGCAATGGGACTGCTGGCAGAACCAACACTACAGAAGGTGTCTGAATAATACATGCTCATCACACCAGTGCCAGCTACAGTAAGACAGGGTTAATTAATTGTATTCCCCCTCATTGTAGTCCATACCACACAGACAAACAGAAGGCATCTGCCTATTGAAGTATGCGAATGACTATTACCTAGGTGCAATAGCCGACTCAAGAGTGTTGTGGACAAAATACAGAAGGGGCTTTGTGGGTGAGGTGTGTGACATATGGCCACAATCTGACAGCTACATATTGCATTGTCACCCCTAAGTTAATAACCCTGTACCCATGAACTACCACCTAGGCAGCAGTCAACATAATGGACACTATGTGTAAGGGATGCAGTTGGACAGTTGTCTTTCCTGTGATAGCTACGTCACCACAACTGTCAGGTAGTCATATGTGACAACCCTAGTCATGACAGGGTGCCATCCATGAATATAGAGATCATAGTCCAGCCATACACAACACTCAAGTGACCCATATCAGATCACATATTTCCTTTAAGGAGTATTGGCTATGTGCAGATTGCCTACACCAGCCTTCCCATTCCCCATCTCCACTATGTAGCATGATGCATACCCTGAATAAATCCATGTCCTACCCAGTGATGTTGGACATGCTACATGTACACATCCTGATCTCAAACACATACTTCATGGACATCCACCTTCCTAGTACTAGGATCACCACATGCTGGACAGATCCTTGTCCCATACACTTTAAATAGTCCTGCCATACTATGCATTCCTGTCCAGCAAAGCTGCACATCGCTCCCCTTTCAGACATGGTGTGATGATTGCATGGTAAATGTATCATTAACCCTGAGGATCAGTAATGTGGCACTGCTCCACCTGGCTCCAGAGACACACCTGTCGGCTACAGTCAGGTAACCTTTCATCCTAGATTCATACATGGCCCATGGTATATAGCCTACTAGTTGACTTTGACTGTACATGCTATAGTTGATATCCATCCCTGCAAATACCATCTGGCTGGCTAGCCAGTGTCCCATGTATATCACATGTGCAACACAGGTGATACATGGCAGGATGTTGAATTGCTGTACAGGGCCATGTAGATGTATATGGCAGAACTCATACATGTAAAACCTTACGTGAGCAAGTCTGCAGGGTCACAGGTCATGTCTGTTAAGGCAGTGTAAGACTTTATATGTGACATATACACAGCATCAAGGTTGACTGCATTAATGTGGACACATCCAGCCATGTGCTGATAGGTAGCAACACCAGTACAGGCAAACAGACATGCCCACATCAAGACAGCATCCACATGGAATATGAGCAATGTAATCAGGTGACACACACACACATATATGGTGATAATATCCACTCACCATTGAGTGTCACATGTGTGTGACACAAACATGTCAGTGGTGTCAGTGTCATGTAGATTTGCAAATACAACTATTTAATCATAATAAATGTGATACACATGTATGTTCAGCTATAGCTCTGTATGTCTCTGTGAGTTACTGTGACCTGTCTCCATCATTATGCCTTTCAAGTATGCCACATGCAAGGCTACCCCCTTATACCTGCTTGGAGAATGAGGCTCTTATCCCATACCTACATGACAATCATGATATCCTGTTCAGCCATGTGCCACAGGATGCACATCAGCGGGATGCCCTGTGGATGGAACTTCGCAGGAGGGTTAATGATGTGGGTGGCCACAACCACACATACCAGCAGGTGCACAGACACTGTACAGACCTCATTAGATGGGCGAAACAGTGTGCAAATGCAATCACCAGGGAACAAGGTGTAACAGGTAGTGGACCACCAACCCAGCCCCCACTCACATGTACCGAGGAGCTGCTAACCTACCTGGAGACACCTGCAGAACAACATCCACAAGCCTTAGCCGATATTATGGAGGTGGGTGTCTCTCAGCCACTGAGCCTGGAGTTGCCTGGTAAGTCAGTACTGCACCTATAACAACTATATTCCATATAGTTGCATGTGTCACTGTACAATATGCAATGTAACATCATATGCAAGGCATGTATACACACATGCCACATACTATAGTATGCTACTCTGTGTATGCACACGTTGCATACACCATTGTATAGTCTAATGTACTGGTGTATGTGTTAACATGCACATTGCACCCTGTAGCCATCATACAGGTGTGGATAATGCTCATACTGCTGTGTTACTCCTATTTAGGTATCTCTGGCATTCCGCTGCAACAACAGCTCGTTGCAGCTGAGACTGTTATTATTTATCATGCATCGTAATGCACAGATCTAACTGCCATGTGGCCATTTATCACATGTACACATAATGTATGGTCCAATCACAATATACAGGTCGGACCTGCAATGCATCACAATGACTACCCATGTGCAACACTTGCAAACTATGTGAATCACCTCTCCGACATGAATCCTCACAAACTGTCATTGCTAGATGTGTGGACAGCTGTGCATACAATGGTGGAGGTACTGTTCACTGTAGGGGCATGTACTACAGATCAGAACTACACATGTGGGGAATACAAACAGTACTACACAGTGCGCTAGAGTATGGCCAGCCCACAGGATTCACTGGTGTGGATCATAGCCCTGCTATGAATGTCCCACAAGGTGATGTGCTATCTTCACATGTCCATTACATCTAGTGGCCTAGCTGCAATACTGCCTAACTAACCTGAAAACATATCTCACATACCACCCTTTGTCTGTATAACCCTGTCGTCAGTGGAGCATATGACATCTATGAGACATGAATGTGTGACACAGGTCACTGAAGGGTATACGGATGCATGGCCATGCAATGGCCATTTTCAAACCCTGTTCTAGGCGTCCACAGCATCTCTGCATCGGTCCTGCAGTTTGGGCTGCCTGATTTCACATCCTGTAACTTGCCCTGGGTGCTCCCTCCATACATTTTAAGCAAAGAAATACTTCTGGCAAACTCCTGAAGACACCTTGAGTTCACCTGCTTGCCTGGTACTTAGAAAGCCACAACTAAGAAGAACTCCCCCCACAAGAGTGAGTAAATTAACTTGCCCTGGGTGCTCCCTCCCTACATTTTAAGCAAAGAAATACCTCTGGCAAACTCCTGGAGATACCTTGAGTTCACCTGCTTGCCTGGTACTTAGAAAGCTACCATTAAGAAGAACCCCCCCCCCGACAAGATTGAGTAAATGTATGTGCTTACAACTAATTTCTCTGCTAACTTGTTGTACTTCCTTTGAGTTAGTCTGACTTTCCATGTGTGCGTTTTTAGCAGCCCACCACATACCTCTTACCTTCTCCCACCTCCTGTTAGCCCTATCTTAGAACTTTTTTGTTTCATCCCTGCTGCTCACTGTCTCCCTCCACCTCTAGGTGGCAGCACTTGCCTACGCAACCCTGCCAGTCACTCTTTATATACCCAATAGGCATAATCCTCACACTATAGCCAGCTATGATCTAATATTCACACCTGGTAATATCCCCTCCCTCCTTACTCAGCCTCCCTCAGTAAGAGCTGACTAAAATGCCTTGCCTAAAAAGTAAAACAAGAAAGAATCATATAATCTAGTACAAACCTCCCCTCTTTCATTATTTCAACTGCTTCTTGCTGTTACTTTTTTCTGCTGCACTCTCCTCTTTTGCTCTTCCCTCTCTGTTCACCCTGTGGGCTCACTCCGTTCCCCTACCCTTCCCCCAATTCCCACCCGCCCCAGTACCCCTACCCTTAGTCATCAATTGCCCCTCCCTCTTAGTCCTATTACCCAATTACTACACCTCTTTCAACTCCTCCCTCCAAAATCCCTCAATCCCACACTCTTCCACTCATACTCCACCTACTCACCCATACTCTCCTCCACTCTCCCTTAATTCCTAGAAAACCTCAATCCCATTATAAACCTTCTCTCATTATCAGCCTTTCTCTCCCCTTCACATTTACACTTATCTCTCTCTCTCATCTAACATGACCTCCTTAAATCAACACACTTTACAGGTCCAGGGTCTCCTTTCCCTCTTCCTAATTCCCTTATGCTATGCTAGCACATACTCCTCCCTTACTTGTCCATTACTGCCCACAAAAGTAACCTCCATACAATTCCATCCCCATCCTCACTATTACTCACATTTCCACTCTATCTCCCCCTTTCTCTTTCAGCCCAACCCTCCACCTATTCCACCCTAAATTCTTCTTCTTCACCTGCAAAGCTAAGATAAGATATTGTCACCTAATCTAATCTCAAAACTCCCTGAACACATTCCTAGCAAACCAAAATGTCTAAAAGACATTTCCTTCAACAACACAATCCAAGCCGGTGATATCCATCCCAACCCCGGTCCTACTCTCTGTAATAACACAACTTCTTCCTCCCACATTAATCACCTAAAGATCATTACTATAAATGCACATAGTCTTTGTAACAAAGCTCACCACTTGCATACTTGGCTAAACCACAACCAACCTGACATCCTAGCCATAGCTGAAACTTGGCTCAAACCCTTCATCTCCAACTCTGAGATCCTGCCCCAAGGATACACTATTCTCAGAAATGACCGACTAGGAAAAAAAGGTGGTGGCACTGCCCTAGTCTACTCGAACCTCCTCACCTTAATTCCCCTCCAAATTCCAATCCCACAATTCCAAACACCAAACTAACTGCTGGATTACTTAAGCTAAACAAGCACAAAAATATTTGCTTCATTGCCCTCTATATCTCTCCTGGTAATAATAGCTCAACTCTCAGGGAGATTCTGTTATGGGCATCCACAAAAATTAACTATGAAACATATCTTAGGAGATGTAAATATTGACTGGAACAAAATAATTAGCCCCTCTCCATCCCTATCCATCAATCTCTACAACTTTACTCAAATAATCCACTCTGTCACTTGACATAATAAAACAAATCCCCCTGGTTCCACTTTAGATTGGATCCTAGTCTCAAATCCTAACAAAATAACCAACTCAGGCACAATTCCAGATACCATTAGTGACCACCTCCCAGCCTTCATCCATCGGTCCACTAACTCTTCCCCATACCAACAGCAATACATTCACACTCGTAACCTCACCAACTTTAACCCCACCACTTTCGAAAACTTACTCAAACAAATGAACTGGCAAGCTCTAAAAACCCTTCCCCTTGACAGAGTCATAGACTACTTCAACTCCATCTTCCTTGACACTCTAAGCTCCCTAGCCCCCTTAAGATATGCAAGAATAAAAATTAACACAGCTCCATGGCTTTCCAAACAAACGAAACAGGTTATGCACCAAAAAGACAAACTTTGGAAGCTCTACCAAAATAATAAACTGCCCACTACCCTGCTTCAATATAAACAGCTCCGCATCCTAGTAAAACAGCTAATCACCAAGGACAAAAAATCCTACTATATCAAGCTCCAGTCCAATAACAATAAAAACCCAAAGCAATTCTGGAATTCTATAAACTCTCTCCTCCATCCAGACTCAAAGAATAATCCCTGTCCTGACCCAAGCAAATCCGACCTGGAACTAGGCACTGAATTCAATTCCTTTTTCATAGAAAGCATCTCTGCCCTTTCCAAATCTTTTCCTAACAATAATCCAACTGCCCCTCACTCTCAGCCTCCAAACTCTCCTAACAACCCTCCTCTTCTGTTTGAGCTTAAACCCGTCTCCACAAACTTTATTAAAAATCTCCTTTCCAAGCTCAAACCATGCAGTAATGCTCCTGACAATATTCCCCCCTCCTACCTGAAATATGCTGCAGATGGTATTGCTCTCCCAATCACCATCATTATAAACAGATCCATAAATGAATCCTACCTCCCCAATCTTTGGTGCTCAGCTTATATCATCCCTCTGCATAAAGGAGGCAAAAATACAAGTGTCTCTAACTTCTGCCCCATTGCTCTGCTCTTCCCAATCTCTAAAATCCTTGAAGAATGCACTCACCACCAAATTATGCCATTCCTAACCCAAAATAATCTTCTCACATCCACCCAGCATGGTTTCTGCCCAGCCCACAGCACCATAACCACCCTTCTCTCTTTCTTTGAAACTGTCAATCAAGCCTGAGACTCAGGACACCTAGTTTCTACTGTTTTACTAGATCTGTCTAAGGCATTTGACACTGTTTCCCACAACAACTTGCTCAACCATCTCTCAAACCTTCATCTCTCACAAAAACTCTATCCTGGTTCTCTAGTTATCTATCAGACAGATCTCAGGCAGTCAAATGGAAGAACTCCATCTCTTCCTTCTTACCTACCCCTACAGGTGTACCACAGGGATCCATCCTTGGGCCCATGCTTTTCAACATTTTCATCAATAACTTCCACACTGCTATTCCAGATGCAAAGATCATTCAATATGCAGACGATTCTACCTTAGTGTGCTCTGCTACTAACTTCTCTGAACTGCTGACAAAACTCAAACTGCATTCTCCACCTCAGAAAACTGGATGCACCAAAACCACCTCTCTCTCAATGCAAATAAATCTAAAATCCTAGTATTCCCTCCCTCTAAGACCTGCTCCTATAACAAAAATGAATTCAAAGTCCTTAGCCAATCCAACTCACCCATAGAAGTGGTACCTCCTGCTAAACTCCCAGGCATAACTGTTGATGAACACCTCAAGTTTGACCCCACATTCAACAAAACATTAAAAAAACACCAAAAGCTAGGTATGTTGTATAGGAACAATCGCTTTCTCTTTAATTCCACTAGGCATACTCTGGCCACTACATATCTTCTTCCTTCCTTATTATATGGTGCTCCTCTCCTAACCAACTTGTCTGCCTCTACAACCTCCAGACTTGAAAACTGCTACAATAAAATCTCTAAATTTGCCACCAGTTCCAATCATTCCACCCATCATTGCCTCACCCTTCAATCCTTGAACTGGCTAGAAATTTCTAACCACCTGGACTACCTGCAACTACCCACAGCACATAGACTTATATTTCATCCCACAAAATGCCCTGCTCTAGTTAATATCCTTCCCCCTTATATTGCTAACAGAACACTTAGATATGAGCACCAGAATCTAACTGCTATCCACAAACCTAAGTGCCCTGCTGGCCAACTGCTCTTCTCTTATGCTCTAGGCAAAAAATGGAATTCCCTTCCCTCCATACTAAGAACCACATCTAACTCTGACAACTTCAAAAGCCAACATTTCAAAGACTTGTCCACTAAATGGAAATGCACCTGCCTCCATCCTACTTAATCCTTGCTATCTCTATGCCCTAGGGGTCCTTACCCCTGGAACACAGCTCTCTAAATCTCCCACAGTCTCATACATATAACCCTTTACAAGCTCTCTTTAACTTCTTTAGCTTCACTATCTTTAACCAACTTAAAATTCCTAGAGCTGTGCTCACATGACTAAACCTGTAATTAATGTAAATATTGTGAATCATTTTCTACTTTCTACTTTAATTATGTATATAAAGTAAGCATAATCTGATTCCTCAATAAATGTAATTTAACTGACACTCACTGTCAACACTCATTTTTCCTTGCATCAAAAGTAATTGAATCACCCTTAACTTCTCTCTTAACAGATTCTGCCAACTATGTTTGTTGTAAATTCTTATTTGTGTTTCTCAATACAATGTTAATTTGTATACTCCTGCATTTTATTGTAATTTGAACTTGTACAATGCTTTCTTGGAGCTTTTCTCCCCGGGCCTCCACTGAAAACAGGTCATGTTGACCCAGTGGTCTTCCCCAGTAAACAAACGGGAAATAAATAAATAATAAATAAATGAAGCAACACACACAGTAGATGTGATGTGCTTGTGTGTACACCCTGTCGTACAATGGCTACACATGGTCCAACTATGGCCTTTGTGTAATGGTTATATTGTAGATGTGGAACACTAGACACCCTACAGGCCTGTGCACATCTTGTGTAGGCATGACATCAACCCACCACATAAGATGTGTTGAACATCTTGAGGGTGTCACAACATGACAGCAGTCACCTGTACAGTATCCACATCAGCCCACCAATACAGTACATTCCCCTTGCTGGTGTCAGACATCAATGTCATACTTGATCCTTGTGTGTGTGTGTGTGTGTGTGTGTGTGTGTGTGTGTGTGTGTGTGTGTGTGTGTGTGTGTGTGTGTGTGTGTGTATGTGTGTGTGTGTGTATTTGTGTGTGGTACACAGATGTCATGTGGGACATTGTGTACCAACTTATTCACCATGTCTGGCCATAGTTGCCAGGCAAAAGCAATATGGTTGCAGATGTGCAGGGGTGTCATCTGTATACCCTTCAGTGACTTGTGTCACACATTCCACATCATGGTTTATTGTGTATACACCTCAGTGACATGAGTCACATTCCACAGTATATATGTATTGTATCTGAACACAGTCATGGCTATGAACTGTGTCTGTAACTCACACTGTATAGCAATAGAGATGCCTCATGATTCCCTGCAATGGCCATGCACACCAGCTAAATGTGCAGTATATCTGTAGGGTGGACAGACAACACTGCATTGGGACACCATTACCCCCACTGCATATTTGACAGGACACCATTGTGTTAAACATGTATGCATGTCATTGCACACATCAGCAGATCACATGTCATACTACATGTGATTGTCAAGGTCATATGCCACACATCAGGCAGGTGTACTGTTAACCTGTGCTGGTCTACATGGTGTAACACAAGGATATATGCTAACTACTACTATGATTGTGTAATTTGCATGCCGTCTGCTTTGACACATGCATGCTGTTGTGTGCAACCCAGGGATGTATGATAACTACCAATATTATTGTCTGCGCTGCATGCCATCTGCCATATCACATGCAAGTTGAATGCCTTCTGTCATATCACATGCGTGTGTGTCTGTGTGAGTGTGTGTGTCTGCGTGTGTGTGTCTATTGTATAGATTGTAATGTACAGCTCTTATCTGCCTTCACAGATGATGTAGGTGTGTTGCCCACCTGCGGTCCATCTGATGTTAGTGTCCCCACAAACTCTAGCAGTGATGATGAATGTATGATTGAGGCAAAGGCAGGATTTCAGGGACTGAAACTGTGCAATTGGTTGCCATTCCAGCTATATCCCCCTCATCCCTGCACACAGATCCCATGCCTGCACATACCCCATCACCAGTGGACATAGAGGAAGGACAGTTGGCGTGTGGTAGCTTGGAACAGGAAAGTGTGGGGGCTATGGAAGGTATGCCTGCACATCATGGTGTCAGCCAACTGACTGGTGGTGCTCCACACAGGCACGTGGCCAGTGCTGCTCATAGGAGGACCTCTGGCCAACATGCTCCTGCAAGACAGAGCACAGCAGCTGGTGTCACTAGACGCATGTTTCAGGCAGTAATGGAGGCACAAGCATGTGCTGAACAGCACAACAGAGAAGATCAGAGCCTTCAGAGGGCTGCTGTCCGTTCTTTAAACAACAAAATCCAGGCAATGGTAAATGCTCAATAGCAGATTGCTGAAGCTTTGGATAGATGGTTGGGTGACATGGTTGGAGTCCTTGACTGTGGCATGACAATCCGCAAGCATGAGCTGTCTGTGTTGGAACATCTGGTAGGAGTGAGGCATCGGGCACATGGACGTAGGCCTGCTACATCACCTGTTTCAGGTCTACGTGTATGAGCTACCTCACATGTCCGCTCCCATAGTGGCAGAAGCAGCACCAGTGCATCTGGTGCTGTGCTGTCCACACCATGACATAGTAGGCCACATGCACGTGGCCAGGGACGGTCCCAACAGGGACATGGTTCCAGTGGACAAGTGTCATCAGACAGTACCCAATCTGCATCTCTGCCTGGTAGTGCCCGTGCAACCCCTGGCAGGCACAGATCACATGTCCACGGCCGAAAAACGTGAACTGCAAATCTTGGCCTGTACAGTCTGCAGCTGTCAATAATACTCCCTGTGTAGGCCAGACACATGCCAGAACTGTGTGCATACATACATGCACACACTGGAAACATATTTAGGGCACCGCAACACACACATGCATAACATCCACACATGGCTAATTAGATCAAAGGCCCTAACCCACACACATGATGTCATCCAATGGTGCAGCCTAGGCCTCTGGCAAACATTATCACCCTATGCATATGATGATGCCTGTGCCACATCCCTGACATCCACACCATCTGTGCAGGGACATGTTCATATGGTCTGATGTGCAGGGTGAACAGACTAGGAAGATAAGTGTAGTTTACAATCACTGAATACTGTTGACAGGCAGCAGAAATACCATGTACTACAGGTGCACAATGCATTTCGTACTGTTAACAACATGTGTCTTGTGTAACAACAGTGACTTCATGTTGGTCATGATGTTCTGCTCTCCTCCTTCAGGTCTAATTGCACGTGCCGGTGGATGTTAGTGTTTGCAGTTAGTGTCCCATATGTCAATGTGGACTACTCACAGGTATGTATGAATATACCAGCATGCACTGTGTATCTGCCACATAACAGTGAGGATGTCCCATGTTCCAAACACGTCTACTGATCCAAGAGCATGATATCTGTGTATTAAGCTACTGTGGCTATAGACGTGACATCCATACTGGGTGACATCACAGGTATAGTTACATGGAGTCGTGAGGTAAGAGAGCAGTCTAGCTGATTACAAGGGGTGAGGCCAGTGGGAAGTGTGATGCCTCATTGGGAAGCAGTAATACATGTTCCCATGACAGGTTGCCAACACAAAACTGCACCCACACACTCAGGTATTGACACACATGTATTCAGTGACAGAGTAACACACCCACACACTCATGGATTCACCAACACAGTAACACACACTCACACACAGTTGCTACTGTTGAGGTGAGGACCCCTGCCTATGTGCAAATCATCATTACAGTATTGTGCACCTACATGATGCGCCACAGAGAATACACATGTACAGGTAGTCAGTATGGCCTAAGATCGGGGACATCAACATGGATAGTAGATTGCATTGCCTGGATGGGGGGAGGGGTCTTATCAGTTCAGTATGGTAACATACATCCTCACTCCAGGGACCAGACAGCCATACATACACACATACACACACTGTGGCATTCAGTAATGAATACACCTATGTCATGCACGTACAGATACCTCACATGTGTGAGATAAACACCCCTGCCTCTGTTCTGCTTTCTACATTGCAGTCTGTACAGATGTGTACACTAGTGTACAGGAGAGTGAGTAACAATTGAGATGTATTCCCCACAATACGTGACATATATGGACACACACGCAACCACACATGCTAGTACTGTGAATCAAAGACCTGCCTAGCTCATGGTATGTATGACAGACTTACAGCAATATTGCATACATTACAAAGTGTACTGATGCTTCCTTTGGCAACAGTGCTGATATATGCACACGGGATGTCTTAACTGTTAACAGGTGTCAAGTGATTTACCTTTTGTGTCACCCTGACTGCTGTCTAAGTTGTGTGTTATGTCCTTCAATTAACAAAAAACATTGCTTACTGGTTATACAGGTTATTGTAGGACCACTTGTGACACACCTGTGAGCTGTCCTCAGCAAACATCCATCTGCAAAGATGCCCCACCACTTAGTTATTTCTACACATCTGTCCATACATGAGGTACATCTTTCCTATATTTAGCATATCACCATATACAGTTGGCAATGTTGAGGCTGCATTGCAACTGCATGATGTACTAGGATACACATCACCTACATACATCAGCAACAGCACACGCATGGTATCTGAATGCACACCACTACAGGTACATGTGTGTAGGTCCTACAATCCTGTCATTTGGGCATGTTTGTAGGCATTGCAATTGGTGGACATGTGTAATGACATACATGACACATGGACTGTTGTATGATATGACAGGTGTAATGGGTGACTGGTACAGAGGGAATGTTACCTCTGTCAGCATTGATATCACACCTTATGTACTGTAAGCATTCAGCAGCCATGGACCTACATACCATGTGCATGTGTGTAATGGCAGTAGCCACCTGTTTGCACAAAGGACAATGATAGCTATGCTATTTACATGTATGTTTTGTGTGTGTGTGTGTGTGTGTGTGTGTGTGTGTGTATGTGTGTGTGTGTGTGTGTGTGTGTGTGTGTGTGTGTGTGTGTGTGTGTGTGTGTGTGTGTGTGGCATGTACATACCCAGGGCAGGTGCATGTATATCATATCCAAACATGAGGTTGTGTCCTGGTGTACAGCAACAGTCATCTGCTAATGCTGTAAATAACTGAGGGCCCCTGGTATGTGTACAGCTGACCTGGTTACAGACATTGGTATCATTGCATTGCATAACACATGATGCAACTGTGTGAGTACATGGGTTCTCTCTACAGTTGATGTAGAGCTTGGTACAGTCCACTGGTCAAGGGTCACATGATGATGTACTCTTATATGTCCTACAACATGTATGGATGCGTGTTGGTGGTCCGAGGGCATAGTGGTGTCTGAGGTTTACATCCTAGAATTCAGTATGTCACACTGTGTCCTGCACATGACTCATCTGTGATGCCTTTCGTGGGGGCACCGGTCAGTACATGTGAGCGGCCTCTATGTATGTGGGGACACCACCACCTGGAGCGGTCTGTACTTGTGTTATGGCCCACATGTCTGGCTCTGAGGTATATGGTGGTAGTGCAATTGTGCACTACAGAGCCATCAGCCAGGTCTTCCTCACTGCACAGATGTCAGTACTCCCCACTGTTGGATCTACAGTGAGCAGCTGTGATTATGGACGCTAAACATCTAGCACTGATTAGCATAAGCATACAATGCAGATGTCTGGTAGGTGTCAGGGTGTTATCCTGTGTTTAGGACATTTGCCTTGGAATGGCACTATATGGGTGGATGCGACTTGGGTATTTTCCCCACTCCCTTGAATTATGGATGCATGCGATATGTGTCAAAGGCCTGTCTACTGTCAGTCATGTCATCCCAGAATGATAAACACTGGACAACCTCGTACTTACAGCAGGACATTGACTCATTGTATTGTTCAAGCAGTTGCCACCTCTAGCAAGGCTCATTGTGTTGGTCAAGCAGTTTCCACTCCTAGCAAGACATCACTGCGAGTGGTGATATTGTGCTTGGTATAGGATGGTACATCTAAGTGATGGACAGCAGCAGATGTTGTGTAAAAGACTGGTGTCAGATATATGTAGAGCAGCGTTATTGCTAACAATGACAACTACTAACACCAGAGCCCATTACAATGTGTTCTTTATGTCTACTTGTAATAGCATGGCCACTGTGGCCTTCCATGTTTAGAATCAGAGTGCATCCCAGACAGCCCTGTGCTACTGTGTGAGCATGCCCAGTGACACCTTGTGTCGGTTATGTACCTCTGTGTATGGGCATGGCCATTGTAACCCTGTATAGTGATAGCAGTTGTCCATTCCACAGATGGGCATACTCCAGGTCAGGATGGATTCCTACTTTAAAAATACAGGTTCACAGGTATGTACATCTTAACTGCCAGCATCCCTGTTGATGTCCACATTCCTAGAAGGTCATAATGACAGCCTTGAAATGTGTAGTCTGTGTGGCGTGACTCCTAACTCTGTAGTATTGTAATAGTGATCTGTAAATAGGCAGGTGTTCAGTTCCCACCACTGGCATGTATGTGTGTGTGTGTTTGTCCCCGTTTGCCAGAGAACTGAAAAATGCTTTTAGACTGCTCACACTCCATACAATTCGTATACCCACCTTTGGCAGGGCTGATGATGTCACCCACCTACCCACCTTCTAAAGTAGTTAGGTTGGTGTTCTAATCCCAGACTTGCCGTGTGTGTGCGTGTGTGTGTTTGTCCCTGTCTGCCTGAGGACTGAGTAATGCATTTAGACTGCTCACACTCCATACAATTCGTATACCCACCTTTGGCAAGGCTGATGATGTCACCCATCTACAAATACACCTCTGGGAGTGCTGTGTCCCAGTAATCTTGGTAGCGCGTTCTGTAACTGCATAATACTGTAGTGCAATAATGTAGTCAGATTGGTGTTCTATTCCCCGACTTGCCGTGTGTGTGTGTATTTGTCCCTGTCTGCTTGAGGACATAGTAATGCTTTTAGACTGCTCACACTCCATACATTTCTTATACCCACCTTTGGCAAGGCTGATGATGTCACCCATCTCCAAATATACCTCTGGGAGTGCTGGGTCCCAGTAATCTTGGTAGCGCATTCTGTAACTATGTAATGCTGTAGTGTAATAATGTAGTTAGGTCGATGTTCATAGGTTCATAGGTTCATAGGTTCGTACTAGGCTATCTGCCCTAAGGCATTTATAAGCCTAGCCAGAGTGTATGTGGCTTACACCACCCCTTAGGATGAGAATACTACACCCTTTTAGGGTTTAGTTTACTATGCCTCTGTCTAGTAGTGACACAGAGATGACCCCCGGGGTAAACCTACGATCTCCCATCCACTCATTGAGACTTCTCTTGAATAGAGTCAGTGAGGGGCTCTGCCTAACATGGACTGGGATTCTGTTCCAGAGTGTAGGGAGCCTCTGGATTATGAATCTGTCCCTCCAGCACGTCCTATTTATTTCTGTGTTGAGGTTTAAGTCACTTGTTCTCGTGGCTCTGATGGATTTGGATTTTCTGAGGTGGAGCATGTCCGTTAATTCAGGATTGGACATGGCCTTGTACGTCAGGCACAGATCACCTCTGAGTAGGCGGTATGCGACTGAATAGAGCTGGAGTTTTTTCAGTCGGGCAGCATATGACATATGTTTAAGACCCTTTATCCTCTTGGTGAGGAACTTTTGGGGTCTTTCCAACTGCTGCAGGTGTCGGGTGAGATACATCCCAAATGGGGCATTGTACTCAATCATTGGCCTGTTAAGAGAAGAGTACAGGGGCACAATGACCTCTCTTGATCTAGATGTGAAACCCTTCATGATAAGGTGGGCAATATAGAAGGTCTTCCTAACCACTTTGGCAATGTGAGTGTCAAATGAGAGGTTACTGTCAACCTGGGTCCCTAGGTCCCTGATTACCTCTTCCGTACTTAATGGATTACCGCCTATGTGGTAATTTGTCGGTACCTTGTTTTTCCCAAAGGGTATGACTATACATTTTTTGGCATTCAGCTTAAGGCCATGGCTCTGGCACCAATTATCCATTTCTATGAAGCCTCTCTAAAGGATGTTTGTGTCCGCTGGAGTATCAATTATGGCGCCCAGTTTGCAGTCATCTGCGAACTTTGTCAGCCACAATCCTCCTATGTTTGCCTGTACCTCGGAAAAATAAATGCCGAACAAGAGGGGTCCCAGGACTGAGCCCTGTGGGACACTGCTTGTGACTGGCTTAGAGTCTGACATAACTGCAGCAACTCTGACCCTGTGGGTTCTGTCCTTGAGCCAGTTTGCAACCCATCTTGTGACATATGGGTTTACATTTAAGCTGGTGAGTTTGTCTATGATGCCCGAGTGGGGTATTGTGTCAAAGGCTTTTGCAAGGTCAAGGTAGGCTGTGTGAACTGCCTTACCCTCATCAATGGCCTTAGTGACTGTTTCAAAAAAGTCGACCAAGTTCAAAAGGCAGGATCTGCCCTTGACAAAGCCAAATTGGGTAGGATCCAATGTCTGTAGGTCCCCAATGTCTTTGTTTATGAGTTCCATAATGATCCTCTCTATAGCTTTGCAGACCAGGCTCATCAAGCTTATGGGGCGGTAATTTCCAGGGTCCGTAGAAGCACCGCCTTTGTGAAGTGGGACCACTGTTGCCGTACGCCACTCTTTGGGTATGTATCCTGTAGTAAGGCTAAGATTAAACAGCAGCCTTATGTGTGGGTTTAGTTCCTCTTGGAGTTCATGTAGCACACAGCCCAGGACACCATCCGGTCCCATTGATGCTGTGTTTTTAGCTTTAGAGAGGGTTGCTCTCACCTGTGCATCTGAGATGTTAGGGAGGCTACACTCTGCTGGGATAGTTATTTCTCCTTTTAGGGGGGAGGGGGAGGAGAAATTTGCACTGAACCTGTCTGTCAGAATGTTGGCAATGTCAGTGGGTTCAGTGTATTTTGTGTCATTTTGGACTAACTCTGAGCATATCTGGGAGTTTCCACCCAGGTTTCTAACATAGCTAAAGAAGGCCTTGTGATTGTCTTTTGTGTCTTTTGCGATTTTTCTCTCAAAGTTGGCCTTGGATGATTTTATGAGTGATCGTAGTTTTTTGCTAGTACTGATCAGAGACGCCTTCCCTTTCAGGGATTTTGCTCTGTCATGTAGTAGCTTCCTCCTCCTGTTGTAAAGTTTGTTTATGGCTGGGGTCCACCAGACGGGGTGGCTATCTTTGGGGGAATGGGTCTTGGTTTTATTTGGGATTGCATGATCCATGCATTCTTGAAGGTGCCCATAGAAGGCATTTGCAAAGGATTCAGCAGTGTGGGTTGTGGTTTCCACTGGCCCAGGGGCCTTGAAGGATACCACATCAGTCTTAAGAAGTGTGAAGTTTGCTTTTGAGAAGTTCTTCACTGTGGTCTTTTGTGCAGGGGGTGGGGGCGGGATGTGGATTTCCAGTGAGATTAATTTATGGTCTGATCTTACCAAAGAGAGATATACTTCCGGTGTGGAGCATTTTGTCCCCATGTTTGTGATGATCAGGTCTAGTATATTGTCTCCTCTTGTGGGAATGGTGACTAGTTGTTCCATTGCATTTGAGTTTATGAATTCTAGGAACCTTTGGGCTAGGGTGTTGGGGCTTGAGTAATGTTCCCAGTCTATGTTTGGGTAGTTGAAGTCTCCCAAAATGATGGTATTTGGAGAGACATTCATACTCTCCAGTGTCTTCAGGAAGGCTGTGTGGGGTTCCTGAGTTTGAGAGGGTGGTCTGTAGCATGTTACAAACTGTAAAGCAGTTTTGCCTATGGTTAGTTGCACCTGGATAGTCTCTGATGCTTCGTGCGTTGTCACTAACCTGGAGGTGTGGATATCTTTGATGAAAATGGATACTCCCCCTCCTTTTGTGGTTCGGTCCAAGTTTTGGGGCCGGAAAGCATGATATGAGGTAAAACCTGATAGTGCTGGGGTGCTCTCAGGAGCTTTGAACCAGGTTTCAGTCACTGCACAGACATCGATGTTCTCCATACTGAGTAGGGCTTCAAGGGCATGCATCTTGAGGCTTAGACTTCTGGCATTGAGCAGCATTACCCTTAGTTTTTTTCCACTTGTGTTTTCTAGGGAGGTAGGTTTGTCATTTGAGCCTTGCCTAAAAAAGGCACTATGGGGGTGGCAAGAGCCTTGGCCAATATCCGGAAGCCCAGGGGTGACAGGTGCAAGCCATCCCTTGCGAAGCAGCGTGGCTTGTCAAGCATGTCATCCCAAGCAGACAGACATTGGATCCCCTTAGAATGACACCAGTAATTAAGCCAATTGTTAAAACTGATCGTTTTGTCTTTGTACTGTGGCATCATTCTTGGTGAGGGTAATATGCTGCTCAGGGTCAGGGTCATACCGGCCTGGGCTACATAATCAGAGAGCTCCTCTATGTCTCTTTTCATGTAGTCCAGGGAGGTACGTCTCAGGTCGTTCACACCAGCATGTACAATGACTGAGTCATATTTGTACTTGCTGTCGAGTGACCTGAGTGCTTGTGTTATGCGGTGGATTCTAGCTCCCAACAGGCAGCTTACTGTGACTTTTTCCTTGTTCAGTCTGGTGAGTGGGACGTCAGTGTGTCTGACTATGGAGTCACCTATTACAAGTGTGTCTGGCATGTTTTTGGCCTTAAGGGCTGTGACTGTTTAGCACACTGACTTTGTGAACTATGTGTTGCATGTGCTATGTCTTGAGGTGGTGGTTGCTTGGGTGTCTGCTTTGGAGGCCTCTGTTGTTTTGGTAGATTTTTAATCAGCGCCTCCGAGTATGTTTTTGTGTGTTTATGTGTTTGGTTTGCTGTTGTGATAGTTCTATGTGAGACTGGGTTTGTGGTGTGCGTGGTTACCTCCTCCTCCTGACTGGTCTTGCCAGTTCTGAATTGAGAGAGCTCACCCTCCAGTTTGGCTATATAGTTGCATCTCTCGCATATATTTGTATTTGTTGGGAGGAGGAGAGGGTTATCTGTGTACATGAGGCAATTGTAACATTGCCTCAAGATTCCCAGATTCACCAGCTGAACAGGAGAGGACGCCAGCAACTGACCCTTCGACATGCTAGAAATAGTGAAAAAGATTGCTGTGTAACTGAGTCAGAAAGGACCTATAGGGAGATGTGTACTCAACAGAATTTAGGGGAATGAAGTACTTTCTTTTGTTTAAGAGTGCTTTACCTGTATAAAAATGCTTTAGGAGCAAGTGCTGAGCTTTTCAGATAGTTTGTCCCTGCCTTCCTGAGGACTGAGTAATGCTTTTAGACTGCTCACACTCCATACATTTCTTATACCAACCTTTGGCAAGGCTGCTGATGTCACCCATCTACAAATACACCTCTTGGAGGGCTGTGTCCCAGTAATCTAGGTAGTACATTCTGTAACTGCACAATGCTGTAGTGTAATAATGTAGTTAGGTAGGGGTGATCTAATCCCAGACTTGCCATGTGTGTGTTTGTCCCCCTCTGCCTGAGGACTGAGTAATGCTTTTAGACTGCTCACACTCCATACATTTCTTATACCCACCTTTGGCAAGGCTGATGATGTCACCCATCTACAAATACACCTCTGGGAGGGCTGTGTCCCAGTAATCTCGGTAGCATGTTCTGTAACTGCATAATGCTGTAGTGTAATAAAGTATTTAGGTTGGTGTTCTAATTCCAGACATGCCAAGTGTGTGTGTGTGTATGTGTGTGTGTGTGTGTGTGTGTGTGTGTGTGTGTGTGTGTGTGTGTGTGTGTGTGTGTGTGTGTGTGTGTGTGTGTGTGTCTGTGTGTGTCTGCCTGCATGAGACAAGTACAAAGCTTTGTAGAGTATGCAATCTCTGTACAAATCACATGACCACCTTTGTCATTCCTGCTGTTGTCACCCATCTAGGTATACACCTGTAGGCATGCTGCAACCCAGTATTCACCGTAGCGCATGCCCTAAAAGTGCATTGCTGAAGTGTGATACGGTACATAGGGGTTTGTATACAGGACATGGTAAGTGTGTGTTTGTCAGAGCCTGTGTAGAGGTGGCCTTGATTGTCTTACCCTTGGACATGTTTGGGAGCGGATTTTGTAGTTTTCCTATATGGTGTCCATCTTATGACACATTGGCCACCTCACGAGGAGTACAGCTGTCAGTCAGCCACGGGACTGTGTTGGCAAGCCATACCCATACATCTGGTAAAAGACCTGTTGAACAAAGTATGCAGCCCTACTAGTACCCGGTATATGTCCCACACCCCTGTGCCATACACAAACAAACTTGCCTAGGATATCCCACTATGTTGCTAGTAACATGCACATTGATGACAGATAGTAGGCATAGTGTGAATGCAGTGGCCTGCAGAGGACATGGCATCCTGTACAACGGTACAATAGACACATATATGCGGACATTGTGCCTTCACTATGTTCCACACTGAATGCCTGCAACATATGTGGTGCCATCAAATGTGATCCACAGAGGCCAGACAATACTGTACACATGTACCCAGTATGGACCCATGCCACTGATACCATGGAATACCTGTATCATACTATCATTGCAGGTGCAGGGTTGACCTGCTCACTATAAACAGATTTTGCCACACCTGGCCAGTATTGGCATATCAGGGGATAACAGGCTGTGTACACAACATGTGCCTGCCAAACCAGGTACACCTGTACATGTCACTGTACAGTATTGTGAGACATGCACATCCTAGGCAATGTCCATGTGAAGGACTATAAAACACAGACACGGCATGCATTACAAAGCTATGGCTATACACATTGGTAACCAGGATGTCAGGCCAGATAATGCATTACCCATCTGTGTGGGACATTGCAGACACTACACCCCTTCACTGCACACCATTGTTGGGTGTTGCAATGCCAAGGATTACCCCTCACCCAGCCTTGTACAGCCATCTTGCACAGCCAACCACTACACACCCATGAAGCAATGCATACCTGCATGCCAGTACTAGCACCTTGTATCTGTGTGTGGGTTGTTATCCTCCCAACCACAGTAACTCCCAGTATAACTCTCATTGGCATACCAACAGATGTCAAGCACTTTCACATGCCCTAGCCCATAGAACCTCCAGATATCCCCTGTGGTGCATGTAGTCCTGTGCATTACTGCAGTGTGGCAAACTAAGTAGTTAGGTTGTGTATTTGTGGCCCTGGCAAAGAGTGTCAATGCGTGTCCATTAGATAGTTTGGTTGTGGTGACAATGGCATCCATTCCCATGGACAGCCATGTGTGCCACACCTAATGTATGTCTACTATATCTCTGTTGCAGCACAGCAACATGTTGCCTTTGTGGCACATGTAGTAACCTCATGCATATGTAATAGTAATGACTAGTCAGTCAGGGGTTTGACCCCTGTACTGTTTGGCATGTGGCAGACGATGCTTAGGGTTAGGTCTCCAAGCCCTTCCCTGGTGTACTTTGCCTGCCCCACCCACACAATCTCTGGTGGATGTGAAGGAGTACACCTGCACAGCAGCAGCATGTTTATTGTAAGTGATGGACATGGTCAGGTGATGGCCTCTGCACCTATTGCAGTCCTCCTCTAGCTGATTGCATGTGGTACAGCTGTGATGGTGTTCCCATAGCCATCCGCATGATAAACACTGTACACTATCTAGGGAAAACATGTTGTTATTTGGCCATGACAGTTGCTGTGAGTGGTACCTGGATGTGGTGTTCTGACATGGCATCACAGATGATATCTGGATGTACTTCAATCATTTTCCACAGTGGGAAATAGCCTGACAGGAGGGTGATGTGCCACACATGACTACAGCATGTAAGTGTAGCTATGCTGCATTGAGGCTACTGCCTGTTTAACATGTGTGTGGTAATGGCTATTCTGCATGTTATAATACAGACATGACAGTACTCTGTTCATGAGGTACCCCCATCTGTAGGGCCATCTGTGAACTGGTCAGTGCGTGCAACCATTTGTTTCCTGTGTTACATACTGAACACACATCTGTGCACAGCAGAAGCATGGTGTGAGGATTGCAGACAGTACATGATGATAGGGATGTGTTACTGCATTCGCATCCCTGACTGGATATGTGTCACATGAGACAGTGGTATGACAGACACTGTCTGGGGTTCCCAGTGACAAGCCAATAATGGGTTGTTCATAGCTGTGGTCACATGTCTACTATGCATTGTACAGATGGCATGCAGTATATATGCATGTGTTGTGCTCCCTCTGCAAATGTATACCTTCTGTTGTGTTGGATTGATGGCGATATCTATGCATACTGTTGTAGATAATCTTGTATGCTGTTGTGTTGGGTTGATGGGATTATCTATGCATACTGTTGTAGGTAATCCTGTATGCTGTTGTCTATCATTAAGCCATATGTGGGTTTAAACTGCAACACCATAGGCTGAATGGGTTGGGTTGGGAGGTCCCAGTTGAACCTCCTGTCCCACTACTGCTGACCATGGCACCGGGCACTAGCACATCTGGGGCCCAGCCTTAGACATCAACCTCTGTTGGCTCTGCACAACCTTCTGGTGGTACCACCACTGAGGATGGAGCATGTCTCCCCTGGGAGCGGGACCAGACAGGTACATGTCTGCTGTTGTGCGGTCCCGGACGTGTTGCGTTGGTGGCTCACTAAGGGGTTCCGAAGCCAGATACGCCAGCTCAAGGGTGAAGTGTCACATTTACAGGGTGATGCTGCCTCTCCTGGACAGCCCTCAGCACTGCCTCCTTTGCAGCTGTTTAAGTGCAGTGGCAGTTGCCCATGGCTGGGTACCTCCATCCCACTGTTCCCATGGGCTTGTGAATGCTGAACACCCATCCCCATCCGGGGTGTATCCCTCCACATGTGTCATATACCAACCCTGTATGCTGTCTTTTCTGTGACCCTACCTATCCTCCACATCCATACCTACACTCCTTCCCCTACATCAGACCCTCATCTATGGAAACATAAGGCCAATCGGCTCCTAGGACAACATCTGCCCTATACATAGCTGTCCATTACACACATGTGCCCACCGGACACATGAAACCCTTCTAATATGCATCACAACATACTCCTGTTAACCTCACCCCTGTCCCTCAGGTGCACGACCCTGGTATGCATATCACTCCTACATGTTCCAGGTACACATGATGAGGATGACCCCATTGTACACACAACACTACCGGTCCCTCTATGGTTACCCCATTTACCTCTATCATGATGATGATGTTGCATACAGCTCCTTGCAAGAGTACTGTTCACACATAATGATTGGACAGGTACTGCTGTGTTAATGTACATTACATGCACAGAGTGATGTATATGGCCAATGTACAACTATTTGCATGTATGAATGACACATGTCTGTCTGAGGGAGTCTTAAAATCACATAGAGCAACACCACTACATAATACAGGCATCACTGGAGTTTCCCTTTTCATTTGTTTGTAATGTTTTGTTGCCACATGGTAAGTTCCTGATATATCTCTATATATGTATGTACCTATATGCTGGACATAAACACTCACATATACATCTACATGATGGGATACATTCCTATACTGTTAAATGACTGCACTGTATGATATGTTTGTGGTACTGTCTATTGTCTGTATATCTGCCATGTCATGTTGGTAATTCACATTAGCTGTGTATGCAGGGTCCTGGTTCCGACCCTTGCAAAGGACGTTTATTTGGTTGCAGGGCAGAACAAGCCCATTGTATACAGAGGGAGTAAGGCACATTAAAGCAGTTTGGAGTGGGTGTGTATGGGTTTGCACAATGTTAAGCACTGCTGACCTCTGGTTACAGCTTCTTACACTCGGTTAGCCTCTACATTGCTTTACCAGTGCAATACTCACATACTGGTAGCCAAACATGCTTATAACCCCTTGCTCCCGCACTTGCAAATGCACCAACATTGGTGCTTGCATCTGTCACTGACACCCCTGGGTGGGAGCGAGGACCACAAT